>NC_027753.1:34985319-35006703 GCF_000695525.1 Brassica oleracea var. oleracea
CCCTCTCCGAAGGTGTCCTTGCCTGAATGTGGAGTTTTCGATCCCCTCTTTGCCCGCCTGTTGTTGTGGAGTTCTCAGTCAACTCTATATGTACTTCATGTTCCCTTATTGCATATCTCCGGTTGAAGCGTTTGTGTCTTCCCTTGATGGTTCTTGCCGCATATTGTGGTCGCGTGGCCGGTTTGAGGAGCTTGTTTGTACCGCCTACGTTTGACTGGAGCTTGCTCTTCATCTTCAGCGGTGGACTGTCGGGTTTACACTTCCACTCTCTCCCGTGTTAGCTGAAGGCTAGTTTAATCGGCGTCCTCCTCCTGTGGTGCCCCGGAGCCGTTGCCAGCCGCCTCCGTTGAAGCTGCTTGGAGCCACCTTCCGGTGAGTGTTCGTCTGAACGGCCTACAACTATTCTCTTGGTTCCTTTTGGTGATCGAGAAGTGGTATGTTTGGGAAGTCATATGTTGTCTCTTGTCCTAGTTCACTTATTAAGTTCATGGCTTATCTTCATCGGACTGCTTTGATCTTAATCTTAGTTCTTAGGGGTTTTTTATTTTTTTTGCGGCCTTTAAGAACAAAATGGCTTTATAAGCAAATTCTGGTTCAATCACAATTGTAACCAAACCTTCATTCACTGCAATGATATTTACATTCTTAGCAAAAAAAATGTGCATTTGCAATCACATTTGGACACTTATAAGTTTATATTGCTTGCAAGACTCATTCAGCCTCCATCAGATCTTAAATACAACTGTGCAATCATGCATTTTCAAAATAGATGGTTCGTTATCAGTTTCAAAATGAGACACAAAAATCTAAAGCATTATTTACATTTTGCCGTTCTCATCGATGCATGCTACTTGTAAATTGGTGTTTGTTTGAACGTTCCAAATGTTTACTGCCTTAATACCCTTCAAGATGAAGCAATGGGCCTTTACTCCAATATTGCAACTACAAGCCACAAGGGAGGAGTTCAAGATAGTTCTGTCCCACCTAGGCAAGCTCACCAAAATTTTCCTTTGTTCATTTCACTTTTCTAATGGTTCTTTAAGTTCCACGAAAGCACTTTAGGAGACGGCAAAACTGTATTGTTTTTGAGGCGACGTTTCTATATAAAAATGTGAAAGAAACGAGAGCTTAGCACGAATGAAAAAGACACAGACAATGAGAGACGGACAACTAGCTTCATTTCATTATTATATAGATAAAATAAAAAACGAGACTTAGTATACACTTCATTTCCAAGCTCAAAAGCTCATCGTGACTTCCATTTTTATGGTTCTTTAATCATATCTTCCAAAGTCACGCCGCTTCGTGTCTTCCTCTAATTTAAGGTTCGACAAGTAATTATCAGCAGCTAAGCTACGGTTTAAAAATTATTGAAATTTTGTAAACTGAAAGACCATTACAAAATGTCAAAAGAAAACTTCCACTTTTCTAAAATATTTTTGTTTTCTTTGGTAAGACAAGAAAACAGTATAGAGGTCCCGTCCATAATATTAATTTACAAGGAAAGTCTGCCTTTTTTTGCATTTTCTTTAGTCTGAAAAATTGTACAAAAGAAAAGAAATTCAAATGATAAATGTTATTTTTTTTTTTGTCAAAATGAATCGATTAAAGAAAATTAATAAAATGTGGAATATAGATTGATTTTTTTTGTTAATTATTTAAACCCCTAACCTTGAGTATGTCCGTGCTTTTAGATTTCCTCGGCAAAGACTAGCTTCGTTGCCGGTTTGAGGAAGAAGTTGATTCTCTCATTCGCGCGCGCGCTCTCTCTCTCTCTCTCTCTCTCTCTAGCCGGTCTCTCACGGCGCTTCTTCCCTGCTCCGGCGAAGATATAAACTTGAATTGGGAAAGTTAAAGAGCGGAATTTGATGGTTAGAAAGGCGGAGACTTCACCTAGTGTTGTTTGCTTAGGATGAACGGTGCTCCTCCCTTTTGCGATCGGAGAGGGTTTCTGAATCTAGGTTTAACCTCTCTCTCATGGAATGGCTGATCTCGTGAGCTACGGTAGCATCGAGCGAGACATCGAACAGGTACTTCCATATGTCTATGTCTTGATGAACCCATGATCTTTTGTCTTTGTTGCTTGTCCTAAATGTGAGTCCAATTCTGTTTTTTTGAAAAATGTGATTTATTTTAATGTTGTAATTTGTTGTCTAAACGATGAATTTTTATATTTATATTTTTAAACCAATTTGTATTTTCTCACACAAGATCTTCAAAAGCCTCTGCCTTTATTTTGCAGGCTCTAATTGCTCTGAAGAAAGGAGCTCAACTCTTGAAGTATGGTCGGAAAGGAAAGCCTAAGTTCTGTCCCTTTAGACTCTCCAATGTGAGTATGCTTTCAAACACACATTTGGTCTAGTGGTGAAGACTAGACCAAATGTACAATTGTGTGTTGTGATATTTACAAAGCCTTTAGAGGTTCTTTGTTTATAATTATTATGATTCACCCATCCAAGTAGTGCTTTAAGGCAAGTGATAGCTTAACCGTCTAGGACATGTTATTTTGCAGGATGAGACGTCTTTGATATGGATCTCAAATGGTGGAGAAAAACGTTTGAAGTTATCTACTGTATCTAAGATTGTTCCAGGCCAAAGAACTGTAACCTCCTCTTCAAATTCTACTTTCTGTTTCCCAAGCAGCTAAAATTGCCAGTCTTTTTGTTATTAACTAATCATGACTTTGATCATGTGTTTATATTTATCAGGCTGTTTTCCAACGTTACCTTCGCCCTGACAAGGACTACTTATCTTTCTCTCTCATATACTCCAACAGGAAGCGGACTCTTGACGTGGTTTGTGAATCATAACTTAGTCACTCTTGTACTATCTGCCTCTGTATCTGAAAAGAGGTTGCCTTGGTTTTTCAGATTTGCAAGGACAAAGTTGAGGCAGAGGTGTGGATAGCTGGCCTCAAAGCTCTAATATCTGGTCAGGGCGGCCGCGCGAAAATCGACGGCTGGAGTGACGGCCTCTCCATCGCTGTAAGTAAAATAAATATTCCCCTAAAAGCCAACCCCTTCAGTATTATTTGGATTTTTTTCCTGAAGTTTTTTCTTTTTCAGGATAGCAGAGACTTGACATTAGGCAGTCCTACAAACAGCTCGGTGTGTGCCTCTCGAGATTTCAACAGCGTTGACGTTCCTTACGCTTCAACCGCCTTCTCAAAGTCTATCAGAACAGAGAACTCCGTCAGTTCCGAAAGGTCACATGTGCCCTCAGGCAGCCCGAACATGTCAGTACGAGGACCTTCAACAGACGTGTTCCGCGTTAGTGTCTCCAGTGCTCAAAGCACCACTTCAAGCCACGGCTCTGGTCCAGACGATCGTGACGCTCTAGGTGATGTCTATCTATGGGGTGAAGTTCCATCTGATAAGAACGCTAGTTCAAAGTCTAACGTCCTGATCCCGAAGCCGTTGGAGTCCAACGTGGTTTTAGATGTACACCAAGTAGCGTGCGGTGTTAAGCACGCTGCGTTAGTGTCTAGGCAAGGCGAAGTGTTCACATGGGGCGAAGAATCCGGAGGACGTCTTGGCCATGGGATGGGGAAAGACGTTACTGGTGGGCCCCCACAGCTCGTTGAGTCTCTAGCTGTTTCTAGCGTTGACTTTGTCGCATGTGGTGAGTTCCACACGTGCGCCGTTACAATGAACGGAGAGATATACACATGGGGTGACGGAACGCACAACGCAGGGCTTTTGGGACATGGCACCGATGTGAGTCACTGGATACCTAAGAGAATCTCAGGTCCTCTCGAAGGTCTTCGGATCGCTTCGGTGTCATGCGGACCGTGGCACACTGCGTTGATAACATCGACCGGACAGCTTTTTACTTTTGGAGATGGGACGTTTGGTGTTTTAGGACACGGTGACAGGGAAGCTGTGTTTTACCCGAGGGAAGTCAAGTCTTTATCCGGTTTGAAGACTATTGCCGTTGCTTGCGGTGTATGGCACGCTGCTGCGGTGGTGGAAGTCAGTTCGAGTGTTTCATCAGGGAAGCTCTTCACATGGGGTGATGGCGACAAGGGCCGTCTCGGTCACGGAGACAACGAGACTCGTCTTAAACCCACTTGTGTATCATCTCTAATCGACAATGATTTCCACAAAGTTGCGTGTGGACATAGCTTAACAGTCGGGTTAACAACATCTGGTAAAGTTTTCACTATGGGTAGTACTGTCTACGGTCAGCTAGGGAACCCCACTGCTGATGGGAAGCTTCCTTGCTTAGCAAGTAACGACTCTGTTGAAGAAGTAGCGTGCGGAGCTTATCATGTAGCGGTTTTAACATCTCGGAACGAAGTTTTTACTTGGGGGAAAGGTGCTAATGGGAGACTAGGTCACGGAGATGTGGAGGATCGTAACGCGCCGACTCTAGTTGAGGCTTTGAAAGAGAGACATGTGAAATACATTGCGTGCGGCGCAAACTTCACGGGGGCGATATGTCTTCACAAGTGGGCTTCTGGCGCTGAGCAGACTCAGTGCTCAGCTTGTAAGCAGGCGTTCGGATTCACGAAGAAGAGTCACAACTGTTACAACTGTGGTCTCGTCCACTGCCACTCGTGCAGCTCCAAGAAGTCGCTGAAGGCTTCCCTGGCTCCTAATCCAGGGAAGCCTTACCGCGTCTGCGATTCGTGTTACTCCAAACTCAGCAAAGCCTCGGAAGCTAGCAGCGTTATGCCGCGGCTTTCTGGGGAGAACAAAGACAGGTTGGATAAAGCCGAGCTGAGGCTGGCGAAATCTGGAATACCGTCGAAGATTGATTTGATCAAGCAGCTGGATAGCAGGGCGGCTAGACAAGGGAGGAAGGGGGAGACGTTCTCTCTTGTCAGAACTTCTCAGACGCCTTTGTTACAGCTTAGGGATGCTTTGAGTAATGTGGCTGACTTACGGCGTGTGCCGCCAAAACCTGCAGTAGCAGTAACTCCATCTGGAGGGAACTCTAGATCTGTGTCGCCTTTCTCGAGGAGATCTAGTCCTACTCGTTCGGTTACTCCCATTCCTTCAATGGCTGGTATTGGCTTTTCAACTAGTGTAACTGAGAGTTTGAAGAAAACTAATGAGCTTTTGAATCAGGAAGTGGTCAGATTGCGTGCTCAGGTAAACTTGTCCACTACATTCCTTAAACTAGGCCCGCGGTTTCGTTCAAGTATTTTCGGTTTCGGTTTAGTCGGTTCGGCCTCAATCCCACCGAAGTGAACTGAAAAAAATCGGTTCGGTTTTCGGTTAATTTCAGTTTTTACTTTTAGTTCTGAAAATAACAAATTTTTGGTTTTCTGTTAGTATTCGGTATACACTTCAAAAAAAAAAGGATATTTTTGGTTAAAATCGTTTTTTTGGGTTAAATTCGGTTATTTTTGGTTAGTTTAGTTAGTTCGGTTTGGTAAATTTTTTTTCTTCTGAATATCGAAAACAAATTGAATAATTTTTCAAAATCCTACCGAACCAAACCCAACTCAAAACCGAAACTGAACGGAGAACCGAAAATTTCAGTTCGGTTCGGACAAAATAAGCAGGCCTACCTTAAACTCAATTCATACGAAATTGTTTGTTTTTTATTAAAAGAAGCTTTGATGTTGTCTAGGCCGAAAGCTTGAGGCAGAGATGTGAGGTCCAAGAACTTGAAGTCCAAAAGTCTCTGAAGAAAGCACAAGAAGCAATGAAACAGGCATCAGAGGAATCCGCCAAATCAGAAGCTGCAAAAGAAGTTATAAAATCTCTTACAACACAGGTCTTGATTACTCCTTATCTATGCTTCTCTTAAACCGTCTCTCTGTGACTCCCATTAACATGATTAAGTTTGATCTTTCCAGCTGAAGGATATAGTGAAGCTACTACCACCTGGCGCTCACGAAGCCGAGACCGCAAGAACAACTAATTTGCTGAAAGGTTTTGAGCAAAACGGGATTCATTTTGCTAATGCAAAGGGACAGCGTTCATCACGATCTGATTCAGTGAGCGACACCCCTCTTACATCGCCTTTGACCCCTCCCTCACGTTCGATGAATGGACTCTGGAGAAGCTCCCAGTCGCCAAGAAACACAGACGAGCTTCAAAGCGACGGTGTTAGAATCAGTAATGGTTTCTCAGAAGATGGTGACACTCGCAGAAACTCGAGAAGCTCGGTAGCAACATCAAATGCCTCTCAAGTGGAGGCTGAGTGGATCGAACAGTATGAGCCTGGTGTTTATATCACACTACTGGCCTTAGGAGATGGAACCAGAGATCTCAAACGTGTGCGCTTTAGGTAACATTTTGTTAGAATCAATATCAAGTTCTTATCTCTCCAATGCATTGTAGAGATTAGATAAAGAACAATGTGTTTTTTTGTTTGTTTGCAGCCGGAGAAGATTCAAGGAACAACAAGCAGAGGCATGGTGGACAGAGAACCGAGAAAGAGTATACGAAAAGTATAACATTCGTGGTACGGATAGACCAAGTGTGCAATCACAGTTCCAGACATGATCCAACTAAACAACGAAAGCAACAGGCATAGGAAGCGGTCTTTTTGCACTGTATATTATAGAGAATATCTATTGTGTTGTTTACAAAGAGTGTGTCGTGAGTTTGATAATTTATTACTAATCAACTCCAGTCTGATGTATGTGCTAACTTCATGATGTTTAGGTTTTTCTTGACTACACTGCACTCAGTTTCTCTTTTCTAGTTATCATCGTTTTGGCTATTTGTTTATCTACCACAGTGCGCCTCAGTTTCTCTATTTCATGTATGAGGAAAGAAGATTCTGAATTTTTCATTGATTCTGATTTGTGAGTTTGGTTTTTTATATGGATAGATTAGGTCTGGGCGTACAGTTAATATCTGAATTCGTTCAGTTTTGGTTGAGTTATTTTGGTTTTCGGTTTGTTTCGGTTAGCAAAGTTGAAAACCGGTTAATATCCAAAAAAAAATTGGATCCAATTCGGCTCTGATTTATTTGGGTAATTTTGAATAATATGGATAAAAACATCGGATAATTTGTCTAGCCTCAGTTTCTCTATTTCATGTATGAGGAAAGAACATGATTTGAGTTTGGTTTTTGATATGGTTAGATGATGAACAGAGAGAGGGAGAGAGAGAGAAAGAGAGAGCTTACCCTTGTCCTAAAAGTTCTCAGACAAAACTAAGTAATCATTCTTTTTAATAATACATATTAGATTATTTGCTGTATATCAAATACCACAATGCTTGTCAATCTCATTGTATTCGCTTCATTTAGAAGCTAAATATATGTTAGTGCTACGATGAATGCGTACAGCTATGTTAAAGCTCGTCGTGAGCATTTTTAGCATCTTCACCGACCAAAACAGTTTCTGACAAATACGGAGTTTGGTCCAAGCCCTTATTGTCATGTGAATCCAGACAATCAGCAGAGGGATGAACCACTCCATAACCAAACCCTTCAGCTGAGTTGCAATATGCTTCTACTTTTCCATCATTGCCTTCCAAATTGACGTTGTTGAGAACAATGTGGCTGCAAGGAACTGCGTCACTGCACGCAAACTTGATGGCGTTTTTGCTTTTTGTGGTTCCGGTTATGTTTCTGTACATTATCTCCGTTATATGAACTGCCGATGTCTGCAAAATAAAATAAAAACAAATGAGCAAAGATTCTTGATCTCATCTTGAGTCGATGGTTTTCGTGAAGAAGAAAGAAACCTGATTTTGACAAGTTGATGGTGAATCACAGTAGAATTGATCGATTATAATGGGATTTGCAACGTCATGCATCTCTACGTTCTCAAAACGTACACCCTTTACGTAACCATTACCACCCTGTTTTGAAGATCATCATAGTTCTCAGGAACCAAAAGTATCAAATAAACAAGAATCAAGAATTGAGATGTTACCTGCCATGTCTTGATTCTTAGACCATTAGTTGTGTTCTTTAAAACAGCAGTGTCTAACACAATAGCTGAGACAGTTGCTGTCGAGTTTCCTCTTCCAAGGCTTCCAATGCTAAAGAACAAGAATGCATATAAGAATCTTGAAAAAAGTGTTTGGTTTGACAAGGTTAGATAGAGATGGTTTACCTGATTCCATGCCCTGGTCCACAGTATATTTTCTTCATCTTTATCCTCGAGCTTGCATTCACAATTGAGACACAATCATCTCCTGTTTATCAAGTTTTTTTTAAAGTGGTATAATATTATGAGTTTAAAATTATCTATCATAACAGTTTAGTATAGGATTTGGGGAAGAACCTGTGCTGATTTTACAGTCTTGGACTATAACATTAGTTGATGCAGTAATGTGGATTCCATCAGTGTTTGGACTGTCTCCTGGAGATGTGACCATAACTCTAGAGACTCTAACAGTGTTTGACCGAGCTATGATCAAATGCATCTGTTGGCTGTTCCGGATTGTTAGGCCTCTCACATACACATTTGAACTTGATTCTATAGTTAGTGCCTGTATATATCAAGAGCTTAGTTGAACAGAAAATTAATGGTAGATGAACACCAAAAGGAGAAACAAAATCATACCGTTGGTGCACCTATGCAAGGCTATAAGACAAAACAAGAAAGATATGTGTCAGATTTTTTTTCAGTTTAGAACTAGAAGTAATGTTCAAGTTGTGTTATAGAAGAAGATGTTACGTTTGACTTGTTCTTCTTGCAAGAAGCAGCCCACCATTTGGTACCAGAACCATCAATGACTCCATTTCCTTGGAATATAACTCCTTGGAGTTTGGAAAACTCGAGCCAAACCCTTTGGAATCTAGGGTTCCATTGGCTGGGATCATCTGGTGCAACGATTGTTCCATCAATCTATAAAAATCAAGTTTTAAAATATGCATAAGACAATATTGTAATATGTATCATCTCAAAAAGAATTTTAAAATGTTAAGAGATAACCTGAATAATCAAATTTTCTTGACATGGACCATTGAATTTGGTTGCATTTACTAAATAGCTACGTCCTTGTGGAACCAGTAACACGGATCTTGGTGCAGAGCAGGCTATCTTCCATGCACTTACAAATGCCTGATTATAAGAAGAGCATTGCATCAGACTAGTGGAGGTTTTGGAGCATATAAATATGTCAAACGCACCTGAGTATCGTCAGAAACTCCATCTCCAGCTGCACCGAAGCTATCCACATTCACCAGATTCTTACCAGAAAATTGGCTAGTAAACAAAGAGAAATCAAAGAACGTCACGTCATCGTCAATATCATCCTGAGGTACATCAAGGTTCTCAAGCTCTCCAAGAATGTCAAGCTCCCTATAAGATGTTTCTCCCGCAGCTCGATAAGAAGTCACCATTAACAGAGCCAAGAGAGACAAAATGAAGAGCCTATCCATCTTATTCTTTAAGAAAACGCAACGATCGAGAAAGATTTTTTTCTGTATAGTTAAGTAATGAGATTCTATGCAAACATGTTTGGTTTGTAGTAGATGATACATTGTTTGGATTTATAAGCGGACTAATTAAGGACATTTGTGAGTTTTGTATTGGCTTGGCTTAAAAGTAAATGAAGAAAAAACTCTTATTTTTCAACACATCTAAACTTAAAGCACAAGGCATGTGCCTTTCCACTTCTTTTGCTTTACTCCAAAACCTCTACACAGATTTTCTTGGTCAACATAGTTGTGAATATTGGTCCCCTGGAATCTAGAAGACAAATCTAGAAAGAAGGACCAGAAAGCTTTGCGCTTTTTTTATACCTAAACCTCAAGATGTTGTTTTCCATAGCAAAATATATAGAAGTACTAGGTTAACGAGTTTGTTGTACTTGTGTACTTGTTCTCATTGCAGATAGATTGAAAAGGTGAGCTTTCTAATGGATTCTATCTTCTTTTTAACGAGAATCATAAACAACTGTCTCAGACAAGTAGTTGGCAGTTGGCATAACACGCAAACTGTGTCATGCCTTCCATATCAGTTGTATGTATGAAATCATGTTCTGAATTGGCTTCTACAATGAATATGTATGGTCCAGGGTTTTTTTGTGGCAGTGGGATTTGAAGATTGTGTGCTTCAAGTTGCTTAGAATCTAACTTCAAATGATTGTTGAATGAGAGTGGTAGGTAGAATGTGACTGATGGTAGGTTTATAACTTATGTTGTGTACTTTGTTTTGTAGATAACTACATCCTCATGTCAAGACAACTTTGAATTGTTTGGTGATAAGGTCCAAGAATTTGAAGATGATGTTGCCTCTAGAAGCCAAAGAAAGTCATTTCCGGAGAATAATCATTGAACATATTTTCACTATCACTATTGACAAATTCCACTTCTGATACTCCTACTATAAAAAAATAGAAAACTCGCAATTTGAAAGTGTTTCAATCAACAAAAAACCCCAACGCCTTTGTCCTCGAGAAGTTGGAGAGCTTGAATTATGAGTACTATGAACTAGTAGCTCCGACAGGACATGGCGCAGGAGGCCTCGCTCTAATTTGGAAACAGGAAATCAAGCTAGAAGTTCTAGATGTTACAACTAATGTACTGGATACTTGTATGGAAGTTGAAGGGAAAATTTTTCATGCGACTTTTGTGTATGCGGACACTGATAGAATCAAGAGGAGAGCGATATGGGACCAGCTGATAGATTTATCAAATGCTAGAGACCAACCATGGTTCATCACTGGCGATTTTAACGACCTACTCAACAACGACGAGAAGACTGGCGGAACCGAAAGACCAGAAGGATCATTCTCAGACTTGAGAACCTTCTATGCGGAGGGAGACCTATTTGACATTCCGCACTCAGGGGATTTTTTGTCTTGGCGAGGCAAGCGTGGAGACCATCTAGTCCGCTGCCGTTTAGACAGGGCAGCTGCAAACACAAGCTGGGCAGAGCTTTTCCCGACAGCAAGATGTGTATACCTCCCCTACGAGGGATCAGACCACAAGCCGCTTATATCTGTTTTTGAACCGGGAAATAAGAAACACAAGGGCATCTTCAGATACGATAGGAGGCTGAAGGATAACCCGAAAGTAACAGAGCTTATTAAGTCTGTATGGTCTGAAGCTCGACATCAGACAGTCTCGGAGAAGATCACTTTAGTACGAGGAGCAATTTCCAAATGGAACAAGACGAAGCAGACAAATAGCAGACTCGTGATCTCGCAAAAGAAGCTAGAATTGGAGGAAGCCCAAACCAGCAGCGTCAATGACGTCCAACTGATCCACAAAATCACCACCGAACTCAAAAGCGCATACCAGGCCGAAGAAGCTTATTGGCGCCAGCGGAGTAGACTGCTTTGGCTCAGGCTGGGAGACCGGAACTCCGGATTTTTCCATGCGACCACAAAGAACAGGAAAAGAGCTAACAGCTTCTCTGTCATTGAAGATGAAGAGGGAAATCCAGTCTATAGAGAGGAGCAGATCGCTCAAGTGATTGTCCGGTATTTCCAGAACCTCTTCACAAGTTCCCCGGGAGAAAGAAAAGAAATAGTTGAGCTTGCCTTGCAACCAAAAGTATCAGCGGAGGAGAATGAAAGGCTGATATCAATACCAAACGCTGAGGAGATTAAAGCGGCTACCTACTCAATCCATGCGGATAAAGCACCAGGTCCGGATGGATTCTCCTCGGGATTCTTTCAGTCCAATTGGGATTCCATTGGAACTGATATTGTCAAAGAAGTGCAAGAGTTTTTCGAAACCAGTAAGCTCCCAGCGAAGATTAACGGAGTTGGCGACTGATCCATAACCCCTCCTGCCTACTCAGTCGCATTCTGCAGGGGAAGTACTTTGGAAATTCATCTTTCCTCGAAGCATCAAACAAAGCTGTGGAGTCACATGGATGGCGAGGGCTAATGATAGGCAGAGACCTCATACTGAAAAACACTGGTTGGGTTGTTGGAAACGGAGAATCTATCAACATATGGGAAGCGCCATGGCTGAGTCTTGAGGAAAAGAGACGACCAATGGGACCACCTCCTCTTGCGCAGCTAAACATGAAAGTCGTTCACTTGCTCCAACCGAACAGACAAGACTGGAACATAGAGGAAATTAGACGAGTTTTACCGCAGGAGGAAGAGACTATTCTAAGCCTGAAACCAAGTAAAACCGGGGCTCCGAACAAACTGATATGGCTAGGCACCACCTCTGGAGAGTACACGACTCGCTCAGGATATAAAACGGCCCTGAAGGAGCAGAACGCTAATCTAGAAGACCCCCTGGCTACTGACATCAACTGGGTTCGATATATCTGGAAGATAGAAACTGCCCCGAAAGTCAAGTTGTTTCTATGGAAGGTCTTTTGTGCGGCACTCCCGGTAGGAAGCAATCTTGCTGCCCGCAACATAACAAACTCGACCCTATGCAATCTATGTAACACCACTGAATCTACCAATCATCTTTTTCTTCAATGCAACTTCGCTCAAAAAGTATGGAGCCTCGCTCCTTTCTCACAAAGTGTTGATGTTAGAGGACTGGTAGATTTAGCTTCCTGCTGGCATTCTCTGTGTACTCTAGAGTGTCTCCCACCTTCGGGGGTTTCAGGGCAACTTGCTCCGTGGATTCTTTGGGGTATCTGGCTCGCGCGCAATAATCTGATCTTCAACAACAAGCAGTCATCACCCGAGGAAGTCATCTCATCGGCCATAAGCGCAGCAAGGGAATGGCTCTCTGAACAGGTCAAGACTCCAACCCTTACACCGACTCCTCTACCTAGAGAGACAAGACCACCGCACACAACCGTGGTATATTCAGACGCAGCGTGGCAAGCAGACCGGAGAACAGCGGGATTAGGATGGACCATCAGAGAGGACAACTCCACTACACAACGAATGTCACATTGTTACTTCGTTGCTTCCCCACTCGTAGCGGAAGGACTAGCACTGAGAGAGGCAATGACGGACTATGTCGCCAGGGACACTAGGCGGCTACACTGCAATACGGATTCTCTAATCCTCTTCAACGCTCTGAAATCAGGGACTCCGATCGCAGAACTGTATGGTATCTTAGCTGATATTATCAGCTTGTCTTCGGCTTTTGAACATTTTTCTATCTCTTGGATTCGACGTACATATAACAAGGAAGCTGATGCTCTGGCAAAGCAAGCCTTGTTAAATGCGTCTGTTGTACCAGCTCCCTACAGGGCCTAAACTCTTTCAAATTAATGCAAGTTTAGTGTTTAAAAAAAAAAAAAGTGTTTCAATCTTCTAAAAGTATCAAAGTATTAGCAGTAACATTGTGGGCAATATATTGTTGGATAATTCCAAGCTTCTGGAAACTTAACATATTATTAGATGTTTAATATGTTAAGATAAACACAATAAGAAAACCTAGAAATAAGAAAAATAAGTTTCTACTTAGGTTAGGTTGGTGTTTTCTATATCCACATGTTAAAGGGAATTGTCTTTCATATAAATATAGGTGTAATGGAGATGTGTTTCATATGATCTAAGAGAGAAACATTGAGAGCTTTAGTTTTGAATAGTTTTTAAAGCTAATAAGAAAAGTTGTTGTTATAATTTTTTGTTTCCTAAGAGATTTAATATATGATTGCAAGATTGTTTCAACGCCTAGCTCATTCATCCAAAAACTAATGATAATCTTCCTCAAATGCTTGATTTCGTAAATAAAGTTCGTTATAATAAGACCATCCGCAACGGAGGATTTAAATGAATCCTTAGCACATAATCCTAAGCAAATACCAATACAATAATAATATAAAACCTAAATAATCTAAGGAGCAGTCCCTAATTAAGGAATAAAATGAATGAATCCTTGTTGACGTGGTCTTCTTCGTTTTAGCGTTTTCTGTAGTTTCTCTCTCTGTGGTCTTTCTTTCTCCGTCACTCTCCTTCGAAGATGGGAGCAAATGGTCGGTGGCTGCTCTCCCCTGTCTTATTCTTCCTCCTCCACTTTCATTGCCACTACTACTTTGTCTTCTCCTACATCTCTCTTTCCAAGAAGCTTCCTTATCCAGTGCCCTTTAAATCTGAGAAAGCCTGCACCTTTAAGGTGTCTGAGCTCACTAACGATGGAATCCCCGAAACCCATCCTCGATTTCGAAAAGTTCGACGATGGGTTTGTTCAGAAACTCGTCTACGATGCTCTCGTTTGGTCTTCCCTTCACGGCCTTGTCGTCGGTGACAAAAACTTATCAGGTTAGTTAGTCCTCTCAAAGTTCCTGTCTTTTGATGTTGGGTTCAACGTTTGAGGCAAAAGTCAAAATCTTTGAATCTCTATGAGTCGTTTGTGTGTAACTGATTGATTGATCACTTGTTAGAGATAGTGTTGATGAGAGGTTTTGATTTACAGAGATCAGGAACCCAGGGGAGAATGACTTCTTTAAGGTGTTTGGTCCAGCGTTCAAGAGGAACGCGAGGTGGTCTGTTAACACTCGTGTGCCTGATCTGGGAGATGAGAACACGCCGGTGAAAGAGGTTGACAGCTACTACAACTTCTGGTACGCTTTCAAGAGCTGGAGAGAGTTTCCCGAGGAGGAGGAGCACGATCTCGAGGAGGCAGAGTCGCGCGAGGAGAAGAGGTGGATGGAGAGAGAGAACGCGAGGAAAACACAGAAGGCTAGAAAGGAGGAGTACGCTCGGATAAGGACTCTTGTGGACAACGCTTATAAGAAGGACCCGAGGATAGTGAAGAGGAAGGAGGAGGAGAAGGCGAAGAAGCAGGCAAAGAAAGATGAAAAAGTGATGGCCAAGAAGAAGCTGGAGGAAGAAGCTGCGGCGGCGATCGAGGAAGAGAAGAGGAGGAAAGAAGAGGAAGCTAAACTCGCTGCAGAGGCTGCTCAGCAGCAAAAGAAAAAACAAGGAGAAGGAGAAGAAGCTTCGTTCCAAGGAACGGAGTCGGCTCAGGACTCTCTCTGCACCTGTTCTGTCCCAGCGTCTGCTTGGCATCTCTGTTGCATACGTGGAGGATCTCTGCATGTCGCTAAACACCGAGCAGCTGAGGAAGCTGTGCGACAAGATGGAGAACAAGGAAGGGCTGAAGCTGGCAAATGTGCTCAAGAATGGGAACAATGATGAAACTGAGAGTGAAGAAGAAGAAGTGGTTGAAGCTAAGCAGAATGGTCATGTAGAAGCCAATGGATTTGCTACTCAGAGCCCTTAAGCTGCTGCAATGGTCTGAGAATTTTTGGTTTTTGACAGAGAGAAGAGAAGTTCCAGGGGAGAATGACCTTTCGATTTCTATTTTTTGTTACTGCTTTGTCGATTTCTGTTTTGTCAGTCTCATTGTCTGAGTTTGGAAACTTTAGTTTTGATGGGGAAATTGGTAACGCTCATTCATAACAGCATACTTTAAAAAAGATTGAGAAATCTTCCATACACATTTGATCATATTACATGTTTTAAATTTTTTTTTTTTTTTTTATTCCTAATGACTCTAAATTAGAAAACACTATTGGACATTCTATTTTGATTAGAATCCTTTAACTATTCTAAAAAAAAAAAAAAATTTAATAATCATAAGGACTTGGAGATGCTCTAACCAAAGTATCACAAGAAACAAGAAGCAACTTAACATTATTTGAAATTCTGTAGGAGACAAAACAGAGTTTAGTTCTGTAAACCA
Source organism: Brassica oleracea var. oleracea (assembly GCF_000695525.1). NCBI lineage: Eukaryota > Viridiplantae > Streptophyta > Magnoliopsida > Brassicales > Brassicaceae > Brassica > Brassica oleracea. The sequence continues at coordinate 35,000,809 of NC_027753.1, forward strand.
CTGTTGAACAAAGCAAGGACAATGTCCATTTCAGCCTTATTCATGCACAGTCCGAGTTCGATGCCACCTGATTCGTCACGTCTCTCTGCCATTGAGATTGTGTTTCTTTCAATGGAGACAATATCAACTTTAACGGGTTTTCCCCACCCGAAATCCGACTCGTATACACCCAACCGGGTCGACCCGGCTAACGACCCCAACTGTGACGTCACACCCACGCAATCAAAACCAATCTTGAATTCTTCCGCTATAGTCTCTATCTTCCTTGAACTCAACCCTTTCACCAAACCGCTGAGCATCTCCACCGCCGCTACAAAACCTCCCTCTCCAGAAAAATCCCCCGCCGTCTTGCTGTTGAAGCAACCCGCCGGAAACATGCAGTTCCCGAAGTAAGTCGCCGGAAGCGGCGGATCGAGCCGCTCTCTGAAATCCGCGACGAATAGGAGACTCACGGGCCTCTCCATGTCTCCTCCGCGCGCCTTCACGAGGCACGTCCACACGTAAGCGTAGGCGACGACGAGAGTGGACAGGTGAAGAAGCTGACTCGGATCTGGCGACTCGTTCTTGACTCGCTCCCGGAGCTTCTCGACGTCGCCGCGCGACAGCACGAGCGTGGCGAAGACGCCGTCGTCTCCCCGCTCCCAAGCGGGAATAGAACTCAGGTTTCTTCTGCTCCCGGCGATTCTGCCGCCGTCGTTGAGAGATCTCACGATCTTGAGCATCTGCTCATCGAGTCCGGTTGTATCTTTGATCAGCGACCGATCGAGAGACGGAGTTAGAGTCTCCGGTAGAGGGGCGACGACTGTGTTCTCTCGTTTGCACGTGTGAGCCCAAGCTTTGACGAACATGGTTGACGTTTTTCCGTCTAAAACGGCGTGGTGTGCGGCGACGCCGATGGAGAATCCTTGGCCCGGGAACAACGTGATCTGAAGGGATAAGACGGTTGCTGAGTCATCGGAAACAGGTAGCTCGGGTATGAGAGTGTGCAACTCCCAAGCTGGACGTTGTCCGTAGCTGGAGAGAAGAGAGAAGTCTGCGTCGGTTTCAGCGATGGTTAGCGAAACGACGTCGTTTGGAGAGACGACGATGCTCGGTTTGGGCTCGTTTGGGTGGGAGATGAGGCGGCCGGAGAGAGGGAGGTAGTTGCGGAGGACGAGGGAAAGGGAGAGCTTGAGCTTAGGGAGGATGGAGGAGCGGAAATGCTCGCGAGTCGACTCGGTGAGTCTGTAGAAGAAGACTCGCTTGGCGGGGTTGATCACTAGCCATGGTAGATCGAAGAAAGTCAACGGGATTGCGAGTAAGTTGGCTGAGTTTAGGACCGAGTCAGGAGCGGGGGTGACTCGGGAAACCTCAACGACGTGTATTGTCATTTTGGTGGTGACGAAACAGAAGATCCAACTAGAACAACAAACTAGTTTTGGGAAATGCATACAATCTCGTGACACGATCCTTATAATTGTTGGATATGATTCAAGGTGAAGAAAAATGTTGAGATAAGGTTTAAGCAAGTGTTGCAAACACTTTGTCTAAGCCAGAGGGTGTTATAAAAAGGTGGGTTATTATGAGCACGTGAGGATCATGTGCTAAGACTAAAGATATTTGGATGTGTTCTTCTTCGGTTTTGTAAGAGAAAGCATATGAGCGGCAGCTTTGTCACCAGTGATAATAAGATTCTTACAATAGTCTTATGTTCATCCAAACACTAAGAGAGTATAAATATGCAAATACTTGCCTTTTTATGATCAAATATATAGAACCAATGATAATCTTCCGCAAATGCTAGTCTCCATAAACAAAGTGAGCTGTAGGAGCAGTCCATATATTTGTTTAAAAATTAATTATTTGTTTACTAACACTAACAATCATTAGAAGCCTCCTCAAAAACATCTGGAGTCATTGATGTCACCGAGATGGCTATTTTTATAATCTCGCAAAGCTGCTTCGTCCTCTTGTGCAGGAACTTTCTTGTCCGTGACTTCTGTTCTTCTTTTAGTTCCTTCCTCTCTCGATCATGACATATAATCCAGATAGTTTTTTGCCTATGCGGATAGGTTTTAGTGTGATAATCCAATTCGTGCCTCCAAATTGGCCAATGTATGAAAGTAGTGATCACACGAGGCTAACCACTAGTTTTGATTGTTTTACGAATTTCATCACTCTCACACGATATTTTGCAATTACAAGATTTCAAGTTTACTCTACAGAGATAATAACTGACAAGGTCTATGTGCAACTAAAATGGAGCATGCTTATATTAGGTAGAATGTAACTGATGGTAGGTTTGTAACTTATGTTGTGTACTTTGTTTTGTAGATAACTACATCTTCATGTCAAGACAACTTTGAATTGGTTGGTAATAAGGCCCAAGAATTTGAAGATGATGTCGCCGCTAGAAGTCAAAGAAAATAAGTAACTTGCGGAGAATAATCAGTGAACATATCTTCACTATCACTATTGACAATACCAGTTTTGATACTCCTTGCAATAAAAAGATAGAAAACTCACAATTTGAAAGTGTTCTTCAATCCTCTAAAAGCATGAAAGCATTAGCAGTAACATTGTGGGCAATGATTGCAAGATACTTTCAACACCTAGCTCATTCATCCAAATACTCAAAGAATAAATATGCAGTGCTTACTATATTATGGTTAGTGACATGCTTAAAACTAATGATTATCATCCTCACCTAGCTTTCTTAAACAGAGAACGTAATAACCATGTACGTAACACTTGTGGTTCGAGTAATCATCAATAGCATCACAAGAAACAGTAACAACTCAATGAGCTTAACTTTTATTGAAAAATTGTAGGAAACAAAACAGAGTTTAGTTTTGTAACCCATTGTTGAACAAAGCAAGGACGATGTCCAAGTCAGCCTTCTTCATGCACAGTCCCAGTTCGATGCCACCTGATTCGTCACGTCTCTCTGCCATTGAGATTGTGTTTCCTTCGATGGAGACAACATCAACCTTAACGGGTCTTCCCCACCCGAAATCCGAGTCGTACACACCCAACCGGGTCGACCCGGCTAGCGTCCCGAACTGTGACGTCACACCCACGCAGTCAAAACTAATCTTGAATTCTTCCGCGATGGTCTCTATCTTTCTCGAACTCAACCCTTTGACCATACCGCTGAGTATCTCCACCGCCGTTACAAAACCTCCCTCTCCAGCAAACTCCGCCGCCGTATTACCATAGCTGCCCGCCGGAAACATGCAGTTCCCGAAGTAAGTCGCCGGAAGCGGCGGATCAAGCCGCTCTCTGAAATCTCCAACGAATAGGAAGCTCACGGATCTCTCCATGTTTCCTCCACGCGCCTTCACGAGGCATGTCCACATGTAAGCGTAGGAGATGACGAAAGTGGACAGGTGGAGCTGACTCGGATCTTGTGACTCGTTCTTGACTCGCTCCCGGAGTCTCTCGACGTCACCTCGTGACAGCACGAGCGTGGCGAATACGACGTCGTCAACTCTGCCTTCCGAGGCGGGAGCTGAGCTCAGGCCTCCCCTGCCGATGAGTTTGCCTTGTTTCAGAGATCTCACGATGTTGATCATCTCTTCGTCGAGTCCTGTTGTATCTTTGATCAACGACCGATCAAGAGACGGAGTTAAAGTCTCCGGTAGAGGGGCGACGACTCTGTTCTCTTGTTTGCACAAATGAGCCCAAGCTTTGACGAACATGGTTGACATTTTTCCGTCTACAACGCCGTGATGTGCGGCAACGCCGATGGAGAATCCTTCCTCCGGGAACAACGTGATTTGAAGAGATAAGATCTTCGCTGAGTCATCTGACACCGGTAACTCGGGTATCAGAGCATGTAACTCGGAAGCTGGACGTTGTCCATAGCTGGAAAGAAGAGAGAAATCAGCGTCAGTTTCAGCGACGGTAACCGAAACGGCGTCGTCTTGAGAGACGATGATGTTTGGTTTGGGCTCGTTTGGGTTCGAGGTGATGCGGCCAGTGAGAGGGAGGTAGTCGCGGAGGACGAGGGAAAGGGAGAGCTTGAGCTTAGGGAGGATGAATGAGTGGAAATGCTCACGAGTCGATCCGGTGATCTTGTAGAAGAACACTCGCTTGACAGGGTTGAACACTAGCCATGGTAGATCGAAGAATGTCAACGGGATTGCGAGCGAGTTGGCCGAGTTGGGAGCGGGGGTGACTCGGAAAACCTCAAAGACGTGCATTGTCATTGGTGGTAAAGGAAAGAAAAGATTCAAGGGGGGGGAACACAATAGTTTGGGAAAAGCATACAATGCGCGACACGATCCTTTTATAATATTATTTTGTGCACGTAGTTGGTGGTAATATCATGTTTTTTTATACACCGACTCTTAATATGATGTTTAACCAAACCAATTTAAAACTAATGGTTACGTATTCGTTTTGATGTTGAAAACCGACAAAGTAAAGATCATTTACTTATTTTAAGACAACTTTCTACTATTAGAAAATCTGAAAAATGATGCTGCTCCAGCAGAAATAGCTCACTGGGTGAGAGTGGTGTGATTTGGTGATTATTGCACTTCATCTTATTGATGCAGACGCTTGCTTGCTGCTTGCGTTTGAGAGAGTTAACCATTGATTTTAACCATAGAAAAGATATTGAAGATACTATTACTAAATTAAAGTTATAAGTTTGAATGTGTTCTTATGTTACAAAAAAAGAAATTTGAATGTGTTCTTCAATTTTGTAAGAGAAAATATTAGCAGTAGCATTGTCAACAATGATAATAAGAGCTTTAATTACCTTACCACCCAAGCACTCAAAGAGTAAATATGAAATACTTGCCTTTTAGGATCAAAAATATGCTTCGAGGTTAGAACCAATGATAATCTTCCTAAAATGCTAGTTTGCATAAACAAAGTAAAGCTATAGTTACCATTAAACTAGTACTTCTTGTAGGAACAGTCCGTATATTTGTTAAAATATTCACTTTTTGTTTACTAACTCTAAGAAATTTTTTATAGTTGCTTTATGGACTCACTCCCATATATCAAAACAACGTTTCTAGTTGTTGTCCGCGAATGAGTGGTGTACTACAAAGGAACCTTGTGTATACATGTCCGAAAGTCAAGAACGCTTAGGAAAATCATACGATTAACCTTTAATCATGATATTAAAGCCTCTTTCTCATATGGTTTAAGATTATTTAATTATCATACCCGTGTTTTTTCTACCTACGGATCCCAGCAAAAAATTTTACCATATAATAAAATTCCAACAAGAAGCATTAAAAACACCCAATAATCATCACACCGTATTGCTTTGAAAAAAAATCATGAATCAAAACATATATCGAATACATCAAATTCAATTAAATCCGTAAAGAAGCCGCAATTGAAAACCATCACAAAATCTAAGTACTCGTCATGTTCTCAAAACAAATAGTTAAATGAAAATATAATAATTATATGCATTAGTCGTCGTCAGGCTCACTTCCCATAATATTGCACATCAACGTGACTTGCCATGAACGTACGTACCTGCTCCTCTTTACTGTCAAGCTCTAGACATTATCGGACACATCAACCTTGTAAAGCTGCAGAACCGCGAGCTTCATTTTTGTTCTTCAGCTTGGTGTATATATGTCTTGTACCTCTTCTTTGCGCCTTGTCTAAGCCTGAGATCCAGATGAAGCTTCGATCCTTTATCGTTTTCTTCCACATCCAGGGCTTCATGAAAACCATCTTCGAAATTCGAACTCTCTCTCCCGGAGAAAAAAAAATTAACCTAGATGATTACGGCTGTAACAAGTAACAAGTTAATCACGGCTTTATAAAGAAGACAATTAAATTAGGGTTTCGTATATAGTAAAACGTAAATGGTAAAAGCATGCAACGAGTACGTGGGACAGAGAGCTCTGTCCGTACACCAACCCCAAAACGCGATCCACT
>NC_027753.1:35006803-35030749 GCF_000695525.1 Brassica oleracea var. oleracea
TCCTTATCAGGTGTTGGAGGGAGTTTCATGATGAACTATGTGCCCCAAGGAGTGTTTCGATGCCCAAAGAATGTAGATGAGTCGTTGAAGGATCCTAGCGGCCAGGCGTAGCGGCAAAGGCTGGTCGCTACAGAAGATAAGTACTATAACGGGCGTGTATAGCGGGATGGAGAGGCCGCTAGATTTGAAGCGCCTTCTACAGCGGCCAGCCATAGCGACTTTACGAGGTCGCTATGCGTTCAAGACTTCTAAAATTTCCCAAAGTATCCTAGCGGCCACACGTAGCGGGCATGACAAGTCGCTACAGAGCGTAGTGACCTCTGGTAGCGACCTTTTCTGGTCACTACGGAGAAAAATATAGAATCCTTGATGAATGATCTATTGAGCGATTACATGATATTTGCAGTTGATGAGAGAGAATGAAAACATTTGAGAAGAAGGGTACACGTTATATCACACACACCCAAAGAATGGGAGAAATAGGAGAAGAAAACCATATACTATGCTTTTAGTAGTTTTCTTATTCATTGTCCCACACATGCAAATATGTATACTTATGACAAATGTTTTAGCATCCGGCCATTGATGTACAAGTACTGATGTACATACTCGCATGTAATAATACTGTGAATACTGATCATATACCCATATTCTTTTGAGGAATATTTATATTAATAGCCTATATTTCCATTAAGAGAATAACAAATGTGATGTTTAGCAAGAAACTGTTTTTCTTTTAAAATGTATGTTATATATGCACCACAAACGGCCCTAAATATTTTTTCTCTGTCCCGATAATCGAGGTGCCGCTTCAACCATGTCACTTCGACGCCGGTAGAGCCACGGCTTGCCGGCGTCGGGCCCTTCAACTTCCGCGTCGTCCTCTCTTTTTTCGTATCAGCTCAAGTTCAAGATCTCGCCTTTCGTTCGCCGCTTGTAGAACCTGTTCTGGGTCAAAGATGTCTTCAATTTCGTGTTTCTCCGGGGGCTCCCGGTTACCGTTTCCACTCGGCTCCACTGCTCAACGTCGTCAACACCGTACCTCTGCTGGTCCTGTTCCGTCAGGAGTCAGATCTATGAGGCTCCCTTTCCTCCTTACGACGTTTCCTCGGCTAGAAAATCCCCTCCGACATCCGCCTTCCATACCGCTCCAAGTCCAACTTCAAGCTTCAGCTTCCTACGTCTGTAAATCCGGTGTCCGTGGGGCTCCACATTTAACTCGGGTTTTAGATCTGGAAGCTTGTCGGGGGTTGTCTTGTCTGGGCTCACCTTGTGTGTCCTCCATCATCACTGTCGCTGGCCTTCCTACGCCGCTCGCCCCTCTATCATCATCAACTCCGCCGCCGTGTCGTTTAAACATCGCCTCTTCCTTGCTCGGCCATCATTCCTCGCAGTTCATCAGGTTCTTTGACCGAAGAAGGACGAGTCCTTTTGGTCTTGAGATGGACCACTTTCATTTTGCAGTGGGTTTGACAAGCCCAACAAGACTCCAAGGTCCCCATCTCAACCTAGCAGTCTCACAGCCCACTTTGATGTGGGGTGGATTGGTCGCTTTGATTAATCTGCTAAAAATATCTGGTGGATTCATCGGAGTTTTTACGGAGACAGAGTTACATATAAGGTTTCATGTATCTTGTTTTAAGAGTAGTCTATCTTACCATTTACCGGTGGGTTCACCGGGACCATCATTACCATCATTTGCCTCCTTTATAAGGAGTGTTCTCCCTCCAATCTTATGGAGGTGTTCATTCATATCTATAATTGTCTTGCTATCTTGTGGAGCGGTCTGTTCGGGGCCTGAAGATGCAGCGGGATTCGTTTCGATGAGTTTCCGAGGTGCGGATTGGATGTTAACGTCACAATTTAAGATGACTATTTCTCTGCTATCCGACCATGTCGGAAAGGCTACACTGACGCATTCAAGCACCGTCTTGAATTCGTTGTCATCTTCTTCTTTTGAAGACCTATCTTTTTTATCTTATGCTACTGTAGTTTATGTTTTCAATCAAAGAGGATGGACAATTCCCTCTATCATTTGTAATCAAGCAAGTTGAAGTTAAAAAAAGTAGTGTTCCAAAAAAAAAATATATATATTTCATAAATAATGGAGGAACTTTTTTTTTCTTTTTGTTAGATAGTTAATTATGATATTTTTTGTGGCTATACAACTCAATTCCCCTTAAATCAATTTGAAATCTTTATATATAAAGTACAGTTTCTCTCAATCCTGGACGTGACACGTCGGATTCCACGTCATCAATTCGTGTATCCTGGGCACGACACGTGTCTCTGCTGCTGAAACTCACTGTATCATTTTCTTTGCAGTTTGTTGGGCCTTAAACGTTATCCGTGTATTTATTTCAGTTGGGCTTCATGTTTCATTTAGTTGTTGAGTTATTTGGTCGGGTTTTTTTGTCGTTTCAGTTAGGGTTTACCCCTTTTCCTTCTTCTTCACCTCTCTAGAACACAGATGTCGATTAGGTCTTCGAAATCAATCTTCCATCTTCTTTCTCAAAGTAATGCAACGTTACGTGTTATCGGGTTATCACCTTAAAACCCTCCATTACTCTCTCACACATGATCTACACTCAATGCGATTTCTAGATCTGCAAGGCGGTGGAGGTTCATCTATAAAAAAAGGTATGATTATAATCATCCTCTCATTCTTAAAACTAACCAGTGAGCTAATTCTGTGGTCTTCCTCTCTGATCTGCAGACTGGCCACTCCTCCTCCACTGTTCAAGTCCGTTTGTTACGTTTTTGGGAGTCTAGGACTGTCCACCATGGTGGAGAGCGCATGGAAGTGGATATGCTCCTACTGGACTCTCAGGTGTGTTATTTACATCCGCCTTTTGCTCATATACAGAGTCTTTCACCGTCCTGAATCCATAGTACAAAGTCAGATTTACGTTTTAGAAGTTTCAAGCTCCCCAAACTCTTGTGTTTCTAACGGTTAAGATTTTTTAAAGTATGAGTGGAATCAGTTTGATTGGTGTTCTTATTAGATTTTTTCATAGTCCGATTTTTGTCCTATTTGTTTTTTTTTTGTTGATGTCAACAGGCTGTTGACAACTTCATGGTCTATGAACTGATGGAACCCGAAATGAGTGGGGTTAATGCAATCAAAATCAAAAGGTGATTCAAGGGAAATTTATGTGTTATGTAGTTACATAATAATGAAAGATGATTTTAACCATATTGGTTCTTCTTCTTGTGTACAGCTTGGAGCCAATGGTATCATTGATGCGTGCAAACCTGGGGCCATTGTCAATGGCATTCGTCTCTACAAAGCGAAGATAGAAGAGCAACAGGTAAACATAGATTAGACGATGGGAGAGATAGAAAAACAATAATAAATATTACTGATTATATTTTTTTACATTTTTCATGGTAAGATAATTTTGTAAATTTTAACACGAAAGGAAAATAGCTCTGAATAAATCTTCAACTTTCTGTCTTCTTACGTACTCCAACAGTTAATGTATTTTCAGTGATGTGGTACAATAACATGTTTATACGTTTCTATCTTTTGACTCATGAAAGTTTTGTTAAATATTTTGAACTTGTGTCTACTTAAGAGCCAAAACCAATGTCTTTATAATGGTTTGACTCTTTCGAGAATTACAATGAAGAAAAAAAAGGATTATTATGCAACTACCCAGTGACGCTATCATTGCGCGTCCCAATTATGAAGAGAGCAGATACGGGACAAACTTGATGCTAATCATGCCACCCAAAAAATGTAGCCTTGGAGATATTGACAGCCCATGCACAGTTTGTTTTGTTACAAACAAATCACGATGTTCATGAAGTTCCTTGAACTGAAGTAACTTCAGCATGCACTACTCATCACACACTCACTCAGACCACCTACCGTTTTTTAGGTTCGTTTAATACTTTTCCTAGTTTCCAGAACAATGTTCGCAGCAATCATTCCTCTGGTTCTAAGTTTAATACACTCGCAATTTCTAATATTTATAAAACTATTTTTTTATACATCCTCTTAGTTGCTATCTACTCTCTACGTCTGTCTCCAATTTCCATAGAACACAGTGTAATCAAAACGGATTCCCCTAGCTTACTTGTTCGTATTTTGCTGTAAATTGTAATTGACTTGGTGCAGAACCGATACAGAAAAAGATGCGCATCCAAACTTTTTTCCAAATTTAGATTTTAAGTCTGTTAGTTTTTCATCGTCTTAAGTTCAAGGCCCATTACACGCGTAGACCTTTTAACTGTCTACATGCTCTCCCATTAAATACACCATAATTATCAGGCTTCTAAAAATCGGTCTACGCGGCGCCTAGGCGGGGGCCTAGGCAGCAACTCGGTCTTATCCGAAACGATTTTTTTAAAATCCGATTTATACTGATTTATATGATTCAAATTGGTTTAAACTGTTCTAAATCGGTTAAAATTGGTTAAAATTGGTTAAAATCATCTAAAATTGTCTATATATGTTAAATAAAGCAATAATATTATTACAAATCTACAAATTTGTCTACTTTCTTATGTTTTGTATATCTAATTTTGATAATTCATCACAATAATTTTATTATTTTACTTAAAAACTAAAATATGTTATACAAATGTATAAAATATATAAAATAAATCAACAATTTCCTAACGTCTAGGTCTCGCCTAGGCCCCGAATAATCCGTGTAGTCGCTAGTCTTCTATAAAGCGCCTAGTTACCGCCTAGCGATTTTTAGAACATTGATAATTATTATCGGTTGTGCCCATAAGATCAATGATAAGAAAAAACAAGGGCTATTATGATTATGCCGTCAAGATATGAACGTATATGATCTTAATAGTTTATTTAGTCTAATATTATATGATGTTAGTAACAGATACAAACGAGTCGACGCACTTCACCAATTAATAAGAAAAAAAAAAGGTAAACCATTCCCCTGAGAGAATGTAAAAGCCCCGGTGGTCACACATTTGGAAATCTGGTATGATACGGATTCGAATTCGGGTCCCTTGTGGATCCATGAAACGCCCTGACCACCCGACCACAGACATGCAAAATGTATTTTAATGATTTGATATACGTACACTGAATATTTATTCTAATAATTTAATCTGCATTACGTTAAAAAATGACGGCACTATTCTATTTTTAATAAAAATTTTGATATTTGAATATATCATACATCATTTAGTATTACAAATTGATAGTAAAATATATTTTATTATATTTTTTAAAAAATAAAAAATCTCATCATATAATTATATTTTTGCAATTGTAAAGCTTATATTAATAATAATGCATAATGTATTTAATAATTTGGTAAAAATATACATAAGATTTATTACAAACAATTAATTTGTATAGCAAAAACCAATCCCGTAGAATTATTAATCAAACCAATAACACCAAATACGCCTAAAACCCATATAATCAACATGAATCCTATTATTCGTAAACTTGAGACTAAAAATCAGTACTACCCAAACTGTTCATGTAGAACCATAAAATTTATTTCCAAAAATAATTACACACAATTACAACATAAGCTCTTTGTTATATATGAGACACGCCAATGCAATGTTATCATTGAAAAAATATATATATATTATGAAGTCATAACACCTATTTTCTAAATATTAGTTACTTCTAAAATGTTAAAGAAATATCTACTAAAAAATTATTAGATGCACCACATGAATTATATTATAATAACTTCCGATCCAACAATATAAAGAGTAAATTGATTGTTAATTTAAACATATAACAATAATATATATAAATATATAGTTTCACATTTTATTATATTCTAAAATACAAACTTTCTTTACAGATACATATCATTTAAAAAAATTGTTAGTATTTACCATCAAGCAATATATTATTTCAAATTATAATATATTATTTAACTATAATTTCATAGCAAAAAAAAATTCCACGTAATTCAATTATATGATTCATATACGACAAATGCGTTTCAATAGCAACACACAAACATAATACAACCCTCCTAAACCATAACATCTAAACGTTTCAATATAGTGACAATATTAAACCCAACACATCAGATATCAAAGTACATAAATACATCAAAATACAATATATAAACTACATTTCTTTCAAAAAGACACCATAAACGCAGAACCACTCTCCTAGGGTCATTAGTTAAAAAAAGACAAAAAAAACCCAAAAAGTCCATATACCTCAACCATATATTTAAAATCCCAAAACCAACAAAATTAATTATACAAATTACCATAATACAAATATAGACATCTCGCCCGTAGAGCGGACCGGCCCTAGTATATATATACAAATAAGTTTCACTCAGTTCATAAAACCTCTAAAACCTAACTAAACATAGCACACTACTCGTTAGGCCTGGGCGTTCGGGTCGAGTACTTCGGGTTTTCGGATTTTCGGATAGAGAGGTACAGAACCCGTTTAGGTTATTTTATACTTCGTATCGGGTTCGGGTTATTTCGGGTATAACCGAACTGTGTAACATATAATAAAAAAATTCTATGTATCATTGATTTGACTTTGTGAGACCAAAAACAATATTGTTGAAGTTAGAAGATTGAACAACTTAATATAAGATTTATGATATTTCTGATTTGTTATTACGTTGAAGAACACAAGTCTGTATTCTTTTTCTTCGTGTAATTTCTATTTGTATTATCTTGAACAGAAAATGGTAAAGAATCCATCTATTCATAAATCAAAATCAAAGAGGCATCAAAATCAAACAGAAGTCAAACCTTGATAATCATGAATGTTTGAGCTCATGCCTGTGTAAAGAGAAAAGAGAAAACAAATCGCAAATCCTACTTGTAATCAAACATAAATCAAAATCGCAAAATATAGTAATTCATACATGTAATCGGTCATAAAATGAGTTTAAGTATGTACTGAACATATACGTTGAAGAATGTGAAAACGAAAAGATGAATGGAATAGAAAATGTAAGTTTAGGGTTAGTAATATATATATATATATATATATTCGGGTACTTCGAGTAATTGGTTTCGGGTATCGGATATAACCAATCGGGTACGGGTATCCGGACTGGTTGAATCCTAAACCCGTTCGTTTTTTCTTTAATTTCGGTTCGGGTTTCGGTTAATATGCCCACGCCTACTACTCATAGAGTAAAAGAAGTGTTGAACTCTTTTCTTCATTTAACCAAAAAGAGTGTTAGACATAGATATACTTTCCCCTTAGCAGCTGTTATTAGAATTTCTTAACGAATGAAGAAATATGGGCCTTTATTAGGCCTAATAGACGTAGCTGAAAATGGATTGGACTAGTTAGATATACGGCCTTGACCAATTTGGGGCAACACAAAGTTTACGATATAAAATCGGTGGATTCTAGAACTTCATCCCGATATCCGTCATGGGTTTGGTCGTTTAATGAATACTAGATTTTGAAAAAGGCGGATATATTTTTTATTTTACATTTTTTAAAAATTTAATTTTTATATTTTTGTTTTTAGTTTTTTTTTGTATAATATTTTTCTTAAATGATTAATAATTTTTTTTAATAATTGTATTAAAATAGTTTTTTTTTTTTTTTTTTTTTTTTGCTTAATTATCAGCAAAATAGTTTATAAGATATAATAAACACATTAACTAGAAACACAGAGGTTCTTGATCATACCTTAGGTGGAGAACTGTAGGGCCATGTTCCAGGCGATTCAAATCAGGTGATTTTGCGCTAGACCGATGACGATCTTGAATCACTAGGCCGCGTTTGAGACTCCTTAGCCGCAACATTGACTGTGTTAACAAGGAAAAGCGTGAGAATTCACAAGTCACAACTCTGCAACTGGGTTAACTTGTAATTAATTAAGTTATGAGCTGTTTGTGTAAATATTGTGGAAATATTGGGTGGTTTCTGCAAATACAAGTTACCTGGAGGCGACCGCGTTGAGGAAATTTAGAAACTGCGTTGCGTTCAAGAAGCGAATCCAGTTCCAGGTGACGGTCCCGTTCCAGACGCGCAAGCAAATCGGAGAACGCTTGCCGTCCTCGGAGTCGCGGCGCATGGATGAGCAGTTCGCCTCCGGCTGGCGTCGAACCCGGAAGCATGACAATTGGCCCCCAAGGCTCTAACCAGTAGAGCTGACTCATCCCGTCAAAATGACAAATCTAATGTTCGAATCCAGGTCTCACCTAAACAACAAAGGAAAGAGAAACCACTGTGCTACTGCAACTATATCAACTATATGAATAGGTCATGTTGTTCTTTTAATAGAACAGATCGTCGAGACTTATCTTAAATAAAAAGAAGAAGAAAAAAAACTCGGGACTAATCCATATGAAAGAACGTGGGAATATGATTTGAATCTGTTTGTGTTTAATTAACGTCGACAAGTAACAAGAACAACGGCGAGTGAAGTGGGAGCAGAAAGCATGCAAACCGACTAATCATGTTCTTGTCCTTTCTCTCAACGTTTTAACCAAGTAAGCCCGCCATTTGGCCAACACTCTCTGATAATATATTACTTGTAAAATTAGAATATTATGAAACATTTAAGGAGAATTAAAAGGAAGGTGAAACTGCAATTATGAGAGAGTGGATAATTTAAAGTCAAAGCTAATATGGAAGACACATAATCATATCCAACCTTTCCACGTGCTAACACGATCCTTCAAAAAGACATACCTTAAACTCATGATCAAAATTAACTTGGTAAATTTTAGTGTAGTACGCACACTTTTAGAATTCTTTTATCCGCGACATTTTTAAAATGGTAGGTATATCATGGTCTACTCGATAAAACGCATTGATAAGCCACGGCCGCTATGATATTTTCTTTTTATATATATCCTATCGGATGATCCGACTGGCCCCAAGAAGAATATATGTAATGCTGTAGAGTAGATTCTTGATCCGAATATAGAATATTTTCCGAATGCCAAAAAATGGACCGGTCATTTATTACAACCCACCTTGTTAACCAGTTGGGGCAAAACCCAAATTTACACCTAATAATGATAATTTAGTTAAAAACCCTATAGTATTTTGGCACTATAACATATTTAGAGGATATTAGTTAAAAAAAATTAAAGATGATGTAATGGTTAATATTGCTATTATCTGACTTGGAGATGCAAAGCATATTTATTTATCTCAACATTTTTGCAATGTTTTAGTAAAAAAAAATCATTTTTCAATGTAGGGTTAGGAGTTTCTATGAAATGATATAACCATATATAATCTTCGTGTCAGAATATGATCACAAGAAAAACAGATATACTAATCCATTAGCAGATAAAACTTTATTAGTGAAAACATGGTAACTTGTTTGTTTTGTTTATATAATATTTTTTTAGTGCTGATAGATTAATTTTTAATTGTAATATTTAACATTTCCAGTGATATTACTGCAAATGTCAAAAACATAAAATCAAAATTATAAATTAATGTTGCAAGTTTTCTAAGTAAAATTAAAGTCGTACAAGACATGTTTTTGGAAAAATACTTTCAAAAGATTAATATTACATATGTATTATATTTCTTGCTGTATATTGGCAGCTACTTCTATTTTTTGTTCTACAATTGATTATTGATTAAAAAGTTTTTCCATTAAGACCATCTCCAATGGTTAGAACTCATCATGGGTTCTAATGATTAATTTAATTGTAAATTTTGTAGTTTGTGAAGTTTAGAATCCTTTGTAATTTGTCATATCCAATGGTAAAACATTTTTGAAGTTCTTAAGAGAGAAAAAAACAACAAAGACAGAAAAAGGCAAGAGAGAAAGACACACACACAAATGGAACTAATAAATTTTTAACTTATGATTTGACATTTTTTTTTTTTTACATTTTTCAGGTAAAAAACAGCTCTTATATCTCTTATTTAAGAGACGATTCTTAACTTTTCTTAGTTAAAATCTAAGAAAAACTAAAAACTGTCTTTTAGCCGAAAGTAAGAAACCCAGTTAAGAGACTGGGTTAATGATGGTCTAAAAACTCTATTTTAAGAACCCATCTTTAAAAACCTATATTCTTTGCTCTAAAAAATGAATATCTTTAGTAGGAAAATTAATGTCTTGTAAGATTTTTCCCATTTAAAATAATAAATCGCGTTCCTTCTATAAATACACTCACATCTGCACTACTTTCTAATCATTAAACTCTGTTACAAACCAAACAAAGAATAAGCAAAACCGAGAAGAAGAAGATGGTGAAACTGGAGAACATGAAGAACATCTCCTCGTCAGATTCTGTCATCAATCTGGATCAGTACGTTTTTTTTTAATTTCACTTATTCCCTAACTGCATTGCAAAATCATCGGCTAAAAATTCGAATAAAAATCTTTTATAAAAAAATTATTACAGTGGAGATCCAACGGCGTATGAAGAATACTGGAGGAAGATTGGTGACAGGTGTACGGTGACGATACGTGGTTGTGATTTGATGAGTTACTTCAGCGACGTGAACAACATGTGCTGGTTCCTTGAGCCGAAGCTTGCGGAAGCCATCAAGGAGTTGCATGATGCGGTCGGAAACGCAGCGACGGAGGATAGATACATCGTGGTTGGGACCGGTTCGACCCAGCTTTGTCAAGCGGCCGTCCATGCACTATCTTCACTCGCTGGGACCCAACCTGTTAGTGTCGTCGCCGCCGCACCTTATTACTCCGTAAGTCCCCACCACTAATGAACTAAAACTCTGCTCTTCCTCCTCGTATCTTTTTCGGTTTTAATTATTTTAAATCTTCCTTTTTCCGTTGACAAATGTTTTTATTATTAATTATTTAAGCAACTAACAAAATACATTAGACTAATAAACCGATTTTTTAGCTAAACAAACCCCAACTCTGAATCTGTGATTGATTGTTTTTTAATTCGAGTGGGGTTTTGATAGTCAGATCTATATCTTGGGTGCTTTGTTTTTATTTATTAAATTAAATTTGATTTAAGTGTGAAAATATTTTGTGGAACTTTATACATGGCTCATGGCTGCATTAGAGAGTAGTTACTTAAAATCAGCTAGATAAATAAACTAAATCTAGACATCGTAAATATTAAATATATACTACACAGTTTTTAACTAACTGTAAACCCGACAAAGGAGCAGTTGTATTATATTTTTTAGGATGTCATATATTACATAAATAACATTTATGAAAAACAAACATTAAAGAATTATTTTCTTATTTGATCTACGTAAAATAAAAGTTCTCAAAGATTCATTAGCTACTAGGGTCTTGTTCAATGATTTTCATTCTAATTTTAGATGAAATCCGAAGCCGTTATTTAATCAAAGTGTTGATTTAATGTGAAGATTAAGGGGATCTTGCTTTTAAAGCCTAGGTCGGATATCTAAAAGACACAGTGACAGACATGTTTCTCGAACACAACACATTCACCAATCTTTTTCACTCTTATTCATTTAGCAATTTACAGAAACACTTTTCATACTACATGTGCTGTCAATTCATGTGCAAAGACATCAGTAACATGCTCATGCCCGCATTTTTTGTCGCTTTTACCAAAAACCAGTTTTCTCTTCTTAAATATTTCATTTTTTTGTAATTTTTAGTTATTTCATTTTTGGAGAATATAAAAATACTTTGTATAAAAAATAATATTGAACAGACGTATGTAGAGGAGACAACGTATGTTCGGTCGGGTATGCACAAGTGGGAAGGAGACGCGTGGGGTTTCGACAAGAAAGGTCCTTACATCGAGCTGGTGACGTCACCCAATAACCCAGACGGCACAATCAGAGAGACGGTGGTGAACCGTCCAGATGACGACGAAGGCAAAGTGATCCATGACTTTGCCTATTACTGGCCACACTACACTCCAATCACTCGCCGTCAAGACCATGATATCATGCTCTTCACTTTCTCCAAGATCACAGGCCACGCTGGGTCCCGCATCGGGTAAGATATTATGGATTATGCATTAGTTTCTTTCATTTATGATAACATGCATTAAACTAGATTTGGATTACACATGCATGTTTACTGAATTTGAACCCGAGTAATGACCATTAGATATTATATGATCCTGAATTCCTGATCATTAAACTCTTTAAACTTAGAACAATACATCATTAAAAACCTAACTAATGGGCTTCTTTAATTTGTTTGGCTGGTGAAGGTGGGCATTAGTGAAGGACACGGAGGTGGCAAAGAAGATGGTTGAGTACATAATAGTGAACTCCATTGGTGTGTCTAAGGAGTCACAGATTCGAACCGCTGAGATTCTCAAAGTTCTTAAGGAGACATGTAAGAGCGAAACCGAGAACTTCTTCGAGTATGGTCATGAGATGATGAAAAACCGTTGGGAGAAGCTTCGTGGAGTGATGAAGGAAAGCGATGTCTTCTCTCTTCCCAAGTACCCTGAAGCCTATTGCAACTTTTTTGGCAAAACACTCGGATCTTATCCTGGTAATTAAAAATAAATTATTCACTTGACGACAAGTGTTTTGTTTTGTTGTAGCAGATGGTTGTTTTGTAAATTGAATAAGACGTAACGGTCGGTGTTTCAATTTTGGTTGCAGCGTTTGCGTGGCTGGGGACGAAAGAAGAGACGGATCTGGTTAACGAATTGAGGAGACGTAAGGTTATGAGCAGAGCAGGTGAACGTTGTGGTTCTGACAAGAAGCATGTCAGAGTCAGTATGCTTAGTCGTGAAGATGTTTTCAATGTGTTTCTCGAGAGGCTTGCAAACATGAAGCTCATTAAAAGCATTGACCTATAAAAAGCTTTCATTTCATATATATATAGTTAATGGTTATGAAAAAGCCATATAACTAAGGTCTTTTTACTAGTAGTTTTTAGCTTATCCTAGATGAATTGTCAAATCAAACCAATTTATAATTTTATACCATAACTCATATATCTAATTCAAATAGTAAATAAAGCTTCTATTTAATTATTGTATATATATATATATATATTATAAATTAATTAATTTTATGAATAAATAAAAAATAAAAATATTAACTAATTATTATAATCTATTTAAATTTGTAAATATTTATATTCGTGCATGTGTTTTCAAAATATTAATTGATATGTTTGCTAATCTAATTTCAATCTATCAACACATCTGTTTTCTATGTTTTGAGAAAACATATATCAGGTGTCATATAATTTTATATATTTACAAAGTAAAGTAAAGATGTAGAACCAAACCAAATGCCATTAACAATATATGCATTAACAATATGGTTTAATTTGGCACAATATATGCATCTTAACATATTAAAATGATAACTGATTTGATCATAATTATTATGTTCAAAATCATATGTCTAATTAATAGGATAACATTTCAATATTTAATAAATTTATTTTTGTCCAAGACCTTCTGGTCAGGTTGTATCTTTTCCAACCATTTCATAGGTTCGGGATAACACATGTTAATCAAATATATATATATATATATATATATATATATATATATATTTGTTCCATAACAAATATTTTCTGTTTGCTTTTCATATGTATAAAAAAATGATTTAAGCTTATAAACAAATAAAAATAAAATATTAATTAATTTCGTTATTTTAAAGATATTTATACTCAGTTATCTAGAATATGCAGAAATAATAAACGTTCACATCATGTGGACATAGAAAGTAAATATATTAAGGTGAAATTTATAATTTACTTTTAGGTAAATGGTTCCAGTTTCAATTTATCCAAATGTTAGAATTAAATCCTATTGAAAAAAATTAAATATAAAAAATTAATATCTATAAAATCCAATAAAATCGGCTGAATGAAAAAAGAAGAAGAAGATAATTGATCTAATAAGAAAAAAACACCACTTATAAAAGAGAGGTATTTTGGAATATCTCATTATTTTAAGGTGGAATTTATAATTTACAATGAAAAAAGAAGAAGAATATAATTTGTCTAATAAGAAAAAACACCATAAAAAAGAGGTATTTTGGAATACCTCATTAATAGTCACTACATCATCCTCTTCCTCAGTCTATCTCTCTCTCTATATTCTCTGCCTTGATCGAACCCATGAGGTCGAGCATAGCCCTCATACCAAATGAGCTAAACGATCAGGCACTCGTTTCGTTAAAAGGTTATATATTTACTTTATCAGTTCTGCAAGTGAAGATGATTTATTTGAGTCTAATAAGCCCATCTTGTAATAGGCTTCAAAGAAACCACTCAGAGTTGGTCGACAAAACTGTAGCCCATTATTAAATAGGCCTAGTTTCAATGAATGTGACTGATCTCAGCAGCCAGATAACATATTAATTTATCACAAGTAACTGGTCTGATTGAATTTATGTATTAAAAACGTATTCTAACGGTTTACAACGAGAGATATGTATCCCATATCTGAAATTCATTCGGACATTAAGTAATATATAAAGGGTTCGGGCCAACCTGACTCTGATAAAATGCTAGATTCGAGTTTATTATGGACTTCCAACTTAAAACAAATTTGTGATCAGTGGATTGATCATAACTCTTTATATATTACTTAATGTCTCAATAAATTTCCGATGTGAAATATATATCTCTAATTAAATCAAGAAGTCTCTCCACGTCGACTCGTTGTGTTCTTCTTCATGTCCAGAGGCGGATCTATTCAGTGGAATGGGGTGTCATGTGACACCCCTTAAATCTATAAAACTTATAAAATGTATGGTAGAACATGAAAAATTATGTAGAAGTGTTGGTAAAAGTTGTTCAGTGCCACCCCTCGAAACAAGTGTTCAATGCTCGCTTGACCCATTTTTTGTTATTGATTCATTTTTGACACTTGTTAAAATGGTTCCTGGGTCCGCCATTGTTCATGTCTCCGGTTTACTTTCACCGACTGCAACGGCCGACATTCACATTCGTGGCGACGGAAGCTCCCCGGTGGTCTGAAGATAACAAATATCTTTGGCTTTAAAGAAAAAACAGTCGTTGGGTTTAAAAGAAGACAATAAGAGCAAGATGTGACAGCAAATTGTTAGAAGAGTGCTTGTGTACGGGGCATGCTCACCCTTGTTGGAAAAAAGGACAGCCTTAGACCACCTCCATCGGTAGATTGAGGAGGAGGTTCTAAAGTAATAAAGGGAAAAAATTAAATCAAAAATGGTGTTATTAGGCAGAACCGGTTCTTTATTAGGTGAGTTTAGGATTGGTAAAAACTAAGTCTGGGCATAAAATCCGGAACCCGAAATCTGAACCGAACCCGAACCGAAAAACCCGACCCGTTATCCGACCCGAAATGTAAAAATACCCGAATAGGTCTTGTAGGGTGGTACAAAAAATATCCGAACCCGAAGTGTTATTAACCGAACCCGAACGGGTAACCCGAAAATCTGAAATTAATAGTTAATATAAATATTTTGAAATATATATAAGTATTTCAATTATTAAATTCAAAATTTCTGGTAATATGATATATAATAATAAATATTAAAATTTTAATAAATAATTTAAGTACACAATTAGTTATAAATAAGTATTTTATAATCTGCTCATTGAAATAAAAAAGTCTACTCTCTATAAGGCAATACATATTGTTTACAAATAATGTTTGTTTTCATGCATTTTATCGTTATTTTATCAATCTAATGTGTGATAGATTAATTTTTATTTAATTTAGATGTTTTTCTTTATATTTTGCTTCAAGTTTTTTGTTTTTTTAATTCGGTTATATCCGAACCGAACCGATATAACCCGAATCCGTACGATATATGATTACTTTATGGGTTTTAAGACGCAATACAATTTTGAACCGAACCCGAAGTGTTATTATCCGAACCCGACCCGTATTAATAAAATTTTAGTATGGGACCTAGGAGCGTAAACCCGAAAACCTGAAAACCCGAAAACCCGATCCGAACGCCAACGGGTACCCGAACGCTGAGGCCTAGTAAAAACCGCATACGTGGCATCAGGGTATTGGTTGGTTCATTTTAGACGAAAGGGAAAAAAATCGCCTCTCTCTTTCTCCTTCTCCTCTTCGATGTCATCGACTCTTCGCGTTCGATCCTGTCGAAATCTCCAAAGCTTGATGATGTTTGATCTGTCGATTTCGTCGAAATCCCATCCTCGGATCTCTCTCTTCCTCGTCGATTCTGTCGTCGATTTTGACTCTGTTTATCTCAGATCCATGGGGGAACGAGTTCGACGAGTACGCGTCTGTGTATGCGAAAGGATCGAAGAAGTTTCTAGTTAAGTGTTTTGCGATAGAGGATAAGCTTCTTGTTGATGCTGTAGATGAGGGTGGAAAAGAACCTGCTCATATCGAAATAGAGTATGTAATCGTGCTTCTTTGTTTGTGCTTGATGGTGATTGCAATTTTTGAATTTACTCTGAATTATTTTGTGTGTGTTGTTTTGTTCAGATTTGAGAAGTATGCTGCTGAGTCTGGAGTGGAGGGTGATTATGATGCACATTTCAAGAATTTGGGGAAATTAGT
This sequence comes from Brassica oleracea var. oleracea, assembly GCF_000695525.1. Classification (NCBI taxonomy): domain Eukaryota; kingdom Viridiplantae; phylum Streptophyta; class Magnoliopsida; order Brassicales; family Brassicaceae; genus Brassica; species Brassica oleracea. The sequence continues at coordinate 35,023,196 of NC_027753.1, forward strand.
TACTGATTTACAGGATCAGATTCTCTACAAGCTTGATGAAGGACTTAAACCTGTTGCTTCTACGTCCCAGTCCAGGTAAACCCTCTAACCACATTGCTCATAAGCTGTTACTTAGATCATATGGCTAGGAACGAACATATGAGTTAAGTTGTTCTGATGGATGTGGTTACATAGAACTCTTTCGTCAAAACACATAGGGATAGTGTGCAGAGTCTACTAGTAGTATTGTATCTCGGTTTATATGAAAAAGGTTTTGCCTTGGTTCATAAAGTTTCATCGTGAATCTTTCATTACAGAGTTTACTAGTATTTGTTTTGAAAAAGGTTTTGCATTGGTTCATAATTAAAGAGTATAGAATTAGTAGTTGGACCAGTATTAAAAAAAAAATTTAAGAACCTCAATCTACCATTGGAGGAAAAAAATTAAATTAGATTAACAAAGGTTCTAAACCTATCAAATCACTGTATTTATTACTAATTTATTCTTTAGAATCCATAAGAAGTTCTTATTGATGGACATGCTCTTAGGCCTCCATTTTTCAATTACAATTTAGGGCCCCATTTTTACTAAATATGCATTCATTTAAGGTTTAATGGAATGCACAATAAACAAGTTATATGAATGTATATATTCCATATAAATATATGTTTCATTTTAATTTTAATTTTACAAAGAAAAAACTTTTTAGATTTCTTTTTTTTTTTTTTTTTTTTTTTTGAAACACTAAACTTTTTAGATTTCATTATTCGGTTTTGCTGTATGCACTCTTATGATTTTCTACATTTTGTTCTTAACTCATTAATTTTAAATTTACTTCATATTTTCATAAAATAGTTATATGATTTATACTAGTTTTTTGTTTTGTTAAAGGGCTTATGATTTATACTTGTTGCAGTAGGATTAAAAAAAAATTCATGTTTTTTGCCTTAGGCCTCTCAAATTGTAGGCACGGCAGTACTGCTTATGTATTAGAGACTTAAGTCTCAGACAAGACCCCTTAGTGATGAACAGGCTTTTAAGGTGTTTGATACTATGTTAAGATCATGTAACCAACCATCTTTCATTCTCTAAATCTGACTTAAAAATCCATTGGTGAGCTCATGTTCGGGTACTGGACTTTAAATAGTTATCGAAAGTTTCAAACTTTATACAATTTTCAGCTTGTTTGGTTATGATTTTGGATACCCTTCTTGGTTCTTAATTAGCTTTGTATAAAGTTTGGAGTCTCGACAAATCATACACGGAATAGAGAAAAAAAACATACACCATTCCGGTTCTTTTTTAAATTTATAGAGAAACCTTCTGTTTTTGTTGTTGTTGAAAACCGAGTGTTGTTACAGAGTGGACAACACAACATAAATGATTGTTGTGAATGCATGTACAGAATCTGGTGAAGAAGTGTTATATATGTGATTAACAATTCATCGTAGTGGAGTTATTTCATATGATTCCTATTCAGCTCGAGGATTATTAGTCACGTCAAAGATTCTGAGGGAGTCGCTCTTTGTGTTGAAGACAATGGGAAAGAAACAAAAGAGTCAGTGTCCGGAGAATGAACGTGGAACAGTTCTATAAGTTGTGGCGCAAAAATATCAAGAAACAGAGTCCATACAAAGTCTATAACTTTTGTTTTATCCGTTGTGAAGCATCAATAGAAAATAGATACGCATAAAGCTACAAAGAGTCTTTTGTTTCGTCTTTTTGCGCTCACCTAATGCCACATGATCTGATCTTGATCTTGACGAGTGTCCAAATTCACGTCAGACACCCAATTGTAATCTGCTGAATATTATTTACACAAATTATCTCATATAAATAAAGTAATGCATTAAGCAAGCAAGCGCACTCAAGTCTTTCTTTGGAGGTGACGAAACTGAGCCGAAGGTTAGGTAAGTCTAAGATTGATAACTTTTCTTAATAGACTCAAAAGTCAAATCTCTGTTTTAGATCATGAATCTTGTGTTTATGAATAGTTATTATAGAGTACTGACACGATTAGTTCTATTGATAGTACCTATACAAACCCAGGAGTAAAGAAGGGTTTAGCTCCGTTTCACTTTATGATTAGTCTCGTTATAAACTCTGTTTTGGTCTTTGTAGTTTAAATTTTTGCTGCTGTGGTGACTTCATCAACTGATCATACACCTGCTTGTATTGGTTTTGTAGGTGTTATTGATCAAGTGTGTGATTAAGCAAGGTCTTTTGCTTTCTGCGTAAAAGTCAATTCTGAAAATGTCTCTCAAGGCATTAGACTACGAATCACTGAACGAAAACGTGAAGAACTGTCAGTATGCAGTCAGAGGCGAACTCTATCTCCGTGCTTCCGAGCTTCAGAAAGAAGGCAAAAAGGTAACAGATTCTGTTATGCCCTTTGCAAAATTCTTGAGCTTTCATTTGCTCTTATTAACCTGATTAACATATGCAGCAGATCATTTTCACAAACGTTGGAAACCCTCATGCGTTAGGACAGAAGCCTCTGACATTTCCTCGTCAGGTGGTTGCTCTATGCCAAGCTCCATTTCTGCTAGACAATCCAAACGTTGGGATGATATTCCCAGCAGACGCTATTGCAAGAGCTAAGCATTATCTTTCCTTAACCTCTGGTGGTCTTGGTATGTCCTTACTACAGAACTAAGTATCTATCTATTGCTAAGGCCTGTAAAAGTAAAAACATTTTTGCTTTAATCTTTGATTAGGTGCTTACAGTGACTCTAGAGGCCTTCTAGGAGTTCGAAAGGAAGTTGCTGAGTTCATCCAACGGCGTGATGGATATCCAAGGTAATATCTTCCACAAGTCCAGGATACCCCAAGTTAATAATAATTTTAAAAAATATCCTGAAGCCTTTGACTTCTTACCATCAAACTACAGCGATCCGGAACTCATATTTCTAACTGATGGAGCTAGCAAAGGAGTGATGCAAATCTTAAACTGTATCATACGCAACCAGAAAGACGGAGTAATGAACTTGTTTCTCTGTAGAAGACATTTCTTTTGGTTTTATTAGGCTCACAAGCTTTCTTGGTTGGTTAGATTCTGGTTCCAGTGCCACAGTATCCACTCTACTCAGCTACATATCTCTGTTAGGAGGCACTCTTGTACCTTACTATCTTGAAGAGACTGACAACTGGGGACTTGATGTTAACAACCTTCGCCAATCTGTTGCTCAGGCTCGCTCTCAAGGAATAACAGTCAGTATATTCTTCTTCTCGAAACTGTTTTGATGCAGAGGCTTCTTTATTTGATTAATACACATGGTTAATGGCAGGTAAGGGCAATGGTGATCATTAACCCCGGAAACCCAACTGGTCAGTGTCTAAGCGAAGCTAACTTAAGAGAGATATTGAAGTTCTGTTGTGACGAGAGATTGGTTCTACTTGGAGACGAAGTCTATCAGCAGAACATATATCAAGATGAAAGACCCTTCATCAGCTCCAAGAAAGTAATCATTTTCATTTGTGTTTCATTACTCTATGGGAACATAACATATGTGAGATTAATCTTTTTATCTTAAAAAGGTTTTGATGGATATGGGAGCACCGTTGAGCAAGGAAGTTCAGCTCATATCTTTCCACACAGTTTCAAAAGGTTACTGGGGTGAATGTGGACAACGAGGTGGTTACTTCGAGATGACAAACATCCCCCCAAGGGTTTGTGCCCTGACCGTGTTGGTTTTGGTAATAAATTTTTTGTTTTGGTAATAATTTTTTGGTTAATGCAGACCGTTGAGGAGATATACAAGGTTGCATCTATAGCTCTTAGTCCCAACGTCTCTGCGCAGATATTTGTAAGGCTTTTTTGTTTGTTTTTTCTTTGTAACTAAAACGGTTCCTTGGTTGAAGAAGCCTATGGTTTTGTCTTTGTGCAGATGGGTTTAATGGTTAGCCCACCAAAGCCTGGAGACATTTCATATGACCAGTTCGTCCGTGAAAGGTAATGTTATACTCTAGATGAACATTGAATTGATTAAGGATCAAGATATTTCAGAAACTTTATTTTAACAGCAAGGGAATACTAGAGTCACTGAGAAGAAGAGCAAGGATCATGACTGATGGGTTCAACAGCTGCAAAAACGTTGTCTGTAACTTCACGGAAGGTGCAATGTATTCGTTTCCTCAGATAAAGTTGCCACCGAAAGCAATCCAAGCAGCAAAACAAGCTGGAAAGGTTCCGGATGTTTTCTACTGCCTTAAGCTCTTAGAAGCCACGGGAATCTCCACTGTTCCTGGCTCTGGATTTGGACAGAGAGAAGGGTAAGTGAAAACTTTCAGACTCATTCATGTTCTTGTAAATTTTTTTTGAGTTTAACTTGGTTTCTTGTTTCCTTACAGGGTGTTTCATCTGAGGACAACGATTCTGCCTGCAGAAGAAGAGATGCCAGAGATTATGGAAAGTTTCAAGAAGTTTAATGATGAGTTCATGTCTCAGTACGGTGATAACTTTGGTTACTCAAGGATGTGAAAGAAAAGAGTTTGAGATCACTTCTTCTTCTTACCGACATTATTATTATCAATGCACACTCTTGAAAAGCTATAGCCACTGGTCCTACTTTGTACAACTTTTCTTATGGTCATTGAATCTTTTGTATCTAACGAAACAAACAAACATAAACCATCTCATCAGTGTCAGTGATGTATTAAAATGTTCTATTTAGACATCTTTAAACAAAAGAGAGTTTTTATGTTTTTAGCCAAGCACGAATGACTAAAAGCATATTGGGAGATGAATTTTGTATAGAGTTTGTGAATTTTAAGAACTGATTGATTTAAAAAAAAAATTACGTGGATTGTGAAAATTTATATAGATTGACTTATGAAATTTGATCATAACCTTTTTAGATTGATATAGATTTTCATGAATTTGTATTACTTTTTTCCTATCATTCTTTTTGCCAAGTAAATATATAATTTATTTATTTTCTAAATCATATAACATGATTCTTTATTTTTTTTCTTTCAAATTAAAAATAATAATAATAATAGTGACACATACAAAATTGGGCAATGATCAAAAGAGATTTCATTAAAAAGGCAAAAGACTATTTTACTAAGACTATTTTACTCATTGCTTTATAGATATATAAACAATAAAAATAAAAATTATACAAGTTTTTTTTTTAATTTGGAATTATATGTTTATAAATTCGAACTTTTTATAAATTTTTAATAACTTTCGAATTATTTTTAATTTTTTTGTTAGTTTAGAATTATATTTTTCAAATTCGAAGTTTTTAAAAAAATTTGATTAAAAAAATGCTTTTTGAAATTCAAAAATGTTTTTTGAAACTATTTTGAACAAATTATTTTTAAAATTTTAGTATTTATAAATATAATTATATATTCAAAAATGATAAAACAATATAAATATAATTGTATATTAAAATGTAAAAGTGTATAAAATTGTTATGAACTATAGTATTGGACATATAATTTGGATTTAAAGTGCACAAGATATTTGATAAGAATAGCTATTTTGTTTTCTAGTTTTTATCACATAGATTTTGAAAATCACATGGATACATATGATATTTTGAAAGTTGACTCTTATGAGTAAAAATGAATAAAATTCTTCTCCCAATAACACTAGATTTAGTTAGAATTAGAGAATCAATAATAATTAAACTTTTTGAATGACAAAGAATTTGAATGGATTTTGAAAATTCTTAAACCAATAACAATGTATTCTATTAAGACTTTTGAAATCCAAAAACTAATAACAATGAAATCTCAAAAATTTTAAAATACATGATAATTCACTAACCAATATCCCCCCTAGATTTATATTATCTTATTTTACTAAAATAAGTTTTACAAAAAAAATTATTCTAAATTAGATTTTAATTTTAATTTTCAATGTTAAATTTATTAATTTTTTTATTTAATATGACCATTAATATTAGATGATAAATTAATTAATGATGTTTTGCTTATAAAATGTACAAGAATTATGTAAATAATCCTAAAACATCATCTAGTAAAAAGTGGAGAGAATTATCAGACGAATTTACCCTGAATTAGAAAGCTTATCCAAAAATATATTTAATGCGGAATAAAAGATATTGATTATTCCACTTGGTGAAGTTAAAAATTAAATAATTATCCAATTATTAGGTTGAGAATGATAACGATCGTTTATTTTTATTAAGCATTATGAAAACGAAGAGATATAACCCTATAATTAAATAATATCTTGTTTGTTGTGAATGAAGAGGAGAACTTGTATATATTATTAGGTCGACTAACTGGTCTTTATATACATATATGGTAATGACGGTTTAAGTACTGGATCGACATGAGATCATACTTATCCTTAACTAGATAATGACTAGCAATACGTAAGATAAACACCAACTATAATGTAGATAAACACAAGAGTAGATAGGCGCCAGTATGATCCTGCGGATGGGCTTGACCCGTCTTACTACACGGGCTGATGAATGGGTCGATCACTAAATGGTTTATAACACTCTCTCTTGATCGACACATCCGGTCAAGGTTCATTCATGCTTTGGATGTTGCCTCATTAAAACCTCTCTTGACAAACTCAAAACCTAATGTGGTAAAAGGGAAAACAAGACAGGAAAAAGAGTACAACACATGAACTCCCCCTGATGAATGCATCACCGAAGATCCTTCAGTCGACGCATGCCTATCTTCCATATGAGCTTCTTGAACGTTGAGGTTGGTAGTGACTTGGTGAAGAGGTCGGCTGAATTCTCACTCGAACAGACTTGTAATACTTGGACCTCTCCTGCCTTCTGAAGCTCGTGTGTAAAGAAGAACTTAGGAAGAATATGTTTCGTCCTATCTCCTTTAATGTATCCATCCTTAAGCTGTGCGATGCATGCTGTGTTATCCTCGTATAGGATGGTCGGTGTATCCTTTCCTTTGATCATACCACAAGTGGTACTGGTACGAATATGTTGTGTCATGGATCTCATCCATACACTCTCACGGATGGCTTCATGCATGGCTAATATTTCTGCGTGGTTAGAGGATGTGGCTGCCATGGTCTGCTTCATGGACCGCCAGGATATAGCTGTCCCACCGTGTGTAAAAACATAACCAGTCTGAGATCTAGCATAATGTGGATCAGAGAGATAACATGCATCAGCAAAACCAACTAAATCTTCCTTAGATTTGTTAGTAAACATAAGACCCAAGTCTTTCGTTCCTTGTAGGTAACGAAGTATAGGTCGGACAGGAGCTGAACCTAGAAAGTAAGTTCACAGCAAAGCTGATGTCTGGTCGTTTGTGGCCAGCTAAATACATCAGAGCTCCTATGGCACTGAGATAAGGCACTTCGGGACCAAGGACTTCCTCATTTTTCTTCTTCAGACCAAATGGGTCAGTGTCTGGACCAAGACTTCTCACGATCATGGGGCTAGTCAATGGGTGAGACTGGTCCATATTAAATCTTTTGAGTACTTTTTCTGTATATGCCTTTTGATGCACAAGAATTCCATCTTTCATATACTCAAGTTGCAATCCCAAACAAAACTTTGTTTTTCCAAGATCTTTCATCTCGAATTCTTTCTTGAGATATTCAACAGTTTG
>NC_027753.1:35031399-35032294 GCF_000695525.1 Brassica oleracea var. oleracea
CCCCCATGGACATACAATAGTCATTAAAAGCTTGGGAAGTGAATTCACTTGCATTGTCTAGACGTATAGTCTTTAATGAAAAATCTGGAAAATGTGCTCTCAGTCTTATTATCTGAGCCAGCAATCTTGCAAGTGCTAGATTACGAGTTGATAGGAGACAAACATGTGACCATCTTGTGGATGCATCAATCAGGACCATAAAATATCTAAATGTCCCACAGGGTGAGTGTATTGGTCCACAAATATCAACTTGTATTCTCTCTAGGAAATTTGTCACTTCCTTATTCACTTTGGTACGTGATGGCTTAGTAATTAGTTTCCCTTGTGAGCATGCTTCACATGTGATATTCTTAGGGATAACTCTTTTTTGTTTTCAAACTGTGACCATTTGAATTTGATATGAGTTTTCGCATCATGTTCGAACCGGGGTGTCCAAGCCGATTGTGCCAAAGAGTGAACTCTTTTTTGAATTCTTTATTCAAGACGGCATTAGCCTCAAAAAGACTGGTCTAGGCATAATAAAGACCAGTCCCACACGCAGGTATAGTCTCAAAGACTTTCTTATTGCCTTGGGTGATTTTATAAATCTGTAGGAATTCTTTACTTCCTTCACCCATTGTTTCGATGTGGAAACCATTCAGTCTTATGTCTTTAAAGCTCAATAGACTTCTGTTTGAGCTAGGTGAGTACAAAGCATCTTCAATCTCAAGATGTGTACCTTTTGGCAATAAGATATTGGCGTGGCCATAGCCTTCAATTAAGCTAGCCGTGCCAGCTATAATGGTGATGTTAGCTACCTTATGTGTGAGAAGTATGAAAAATCGTTTGTCTCTCAAAATGGTGTGGCTGGTGCCACTGTCCACCACGATTGTATCCATTCCACTTTTCATTCTTT
>NC_027753.1:35032389-35034256 GCF_000695525.1 Brassica oleracea var. oleracea
TTTATTCATTCATAAGGATAAAGTTAAATCCCAAGTCAAACACTGATAAACAATCTTAAAGAACACCAAATCCAGGGGAAAACAATAAAAAAAAAACGATATGGAATTTTAATTCCTTATTTCAGTATGTCTGAAGTTTCAAACTCCATGTGATCAACTTTGTCTGACTCGTGCTGGTGATCCTGGACGTCTTCCAAGTCATCATCATCATCACCATCATATCCCGGGTATCGAACCATGTTAGCTTCCGGGTTTCTTTTTAAGTTCTCCATGTAAAGCTCACACAAATGCTTAGGAGTTCGGTAATTATTTGCCCAATGATTACCCATACCACATCTGTGGCATCGATCAGCTTTGATCTGTGGTTTAAAAGACACACTACGGCCTCGGCCACGACCACGGCTAAAGCCGGGTGTGGTACCGCGACCACGTCCTCGCCCGTGTGCTTTAAAAGAACCACGACCTCGTCCTTGACTTCTTCCACGGTTTGGACCGGGATGGTCATTGTGTTGGACAAGGTTACTCTCTTTCTTTGGCTCTATAGCCAGCTTAGAGATGTCGGGTAATGGAGCTGTACCAGGAGGTCTCATCTCACTGTTTTTCAATAACAGTTCGTTGTTAGCTTCAGCCAACAAGAGACATTCTATCAACTCAGTATATGTGGCGAAATTCCTCTCTCTGTACTGCTGTTGCAATACCATGTTGGTTTGAGGAAACGTGGAGAGAGTTTTATTAAACATCTCTTCTCCAGTTACTTTTTCACCACATAACCTTAACAAGGACACAATTCTGAACAGGACTGAGTTGTACTCGTCTACTGATTTGTAGTCCAAGAACCTTATGTGTTTCCAATCATATTGAGCCTTTGGAAGCAACACCGTTTTCTGGTGGTCATATCTTCGCTGTAAAGCGATCCAAAGGTCATATGGATTTTCCATGGTCATGTACTGAGTTTTCAAGTTCTCTTGGAGATGGTGGCGTATCATGTAGATAGCTCTATACTTGTCTTTGTCACTGGAATTGTTGTCTTTGGTTTGTCTTTGGTGATTGTGTCACCAAGATCTTTTGATCGCAGCATGATCTTTGCATCAAGCGCCCATTCCAGGTAGTTGTCACCATTGCTTTTCAAAGCACTGAAATCAAGATTCGCAATCTTTGACATCTGAAAAATATTTGTAGTTTATCCCCATTAGTAAGAAAATAATCGGATCATTCACATACTCTTTCACTAGGATACAAGCAATGCAAGTAAATAACAATATATTTTTCAATGATCCAAACGATTTCATGTATATGCAGGAAGGTAAAGTTAAACTTATACATCTAGGATAAAGTTAAATCCATTGCATGAAATCTAATAAGTTTTATCAATATTCGACATGAAAGTAAACTAATCAGTATGAATGATCTATCCTAATCAGATAATTTCAAGTGATATGCAGGAATGTAAAGTTAAACCTATACAAAATCGAGATAACGTTAAATCCATGCATGAAATCAGATTAGTATACATTTTCAAAAAAATGCAATCATTTCTTACTTTTATTTGTTTTCGATATTTATCAGATTAAATATAATGATTTGATAATGCTAGTATATCAGTAATAATCCGAAATTTATTTATTTTCAGATAAATACTAGCAATTCCTATTCCTAGTAGGATTAGGAAAAAATAAATCGATATTTTTTCTGATAAATTCTGAAAATCCTATTTTTTTTTAAGATAAAGATATAAGGTTTTTAAAAAATAGGAAAATCGAATTAAAATATATAATATATTTTTTTAGTCGGATTTATCAAAAATCGGATTTATCTTTAAAATTTCAGATTTATCTATAAGAAAAATCGGATTTATCTTAAAAATATT
>NC_027753.1:35034329-35044217 GCF_000695525.1 Brassica oleracea var. oleracea
CATTCAAGAACAAGTTTCTAATGCAAGCAAACAATCAGATTAAGTTGATGCAGTAGTCGGATATGTAAAAAAAATTTGGTGTAATTGTCATCCTAAAAGGTTCTAGCAATTAACTCACATCAGGAAGATTAAAAAAAATCAAACAAGCTTAAACAGGGTGAAACAAGACGAGATTTAAGCTTTGAAAATAGATTAGAGTTTTAGATTTTATTCTGCAAAGACATACAGCTAGATGTAGCTGTATGTATGCGGCTGAGGGTTTAAATCCTTTTTGGTTTTGTTTTGAGTTTTCTGAAGATACCTGAACCTTTTGTGATGAGTTGAACGGTCTGTGAGGAGAGAGAGCTGTTGCTGGTTTTGACAGAGAGAAAAAGGAGACGACTGGAAGAGCTTTAGGAGTCGCCAGAAAATAGCAAGAGATCGTTTGGTTTCTGATTTATGGGTGGTGGATTTTTGGAAGGGTTTAGAGACAATGTCGTGCTGATAACGTGTTGTGAATGAAGAGGGGAACTTGTATATATTATTAGGTCGACCAACTAGTCTTTATATACATATGGTAATGACGGTCTAAGTACTGGATCGACATGAGATCGTACTTATCCTTAACTAGATAATGACTAGCAATACGTAAGATAAACACCAACTATAATGTAGATAAACACAAGAGTAGATAGGCGCCAGTATGATCCTGCGGATGGGCTTGGCCCGTCTTGCTACACGGGCTGATGAATGGGTCGATCACTAAATGGTTTATAACATTCTTTTCATTTTAATTCTCGTTCTAGTTTTATACACACAGATTAATAAAACATATGATTTTGTATATTTCCAAAATAAAAACACAATTACCAATACACTTAACCATGTTTCAACCAAAAGAAAAATAAAATGATAATCTTATTAATAAATTTTGGATTGAAACTCTAAAACGACGCTTATTTTAAAACAAAATTTTTTCCCTATAACGATAACTAAATCGAAACGGAGGGAGTAAAGTACTTCCTCAGTTTCAAAATAATCCATGTTTTAGGATTTTTACACTTATTAATAAAACGTAATAAAACATATTCCTTCCATTCCTAAAAGTGAGATTTTCTAAATTTATTTTTTGTTCCAAAATAATATATTTTCTAAAATTTTAAGGTATTTTTAATAATTAATGCTGATAACTTGTATATTTTTAAGAAACTTTGCTTGAAAATATTTGAATTGATTAAATACTATTGGTTGGTAATTATTGGAAAATGTAGTGATATAAATAATAAATTTAATTGTAAACATTTATTATATTCTTAATATGCGTGAATACTCTATAAAATATTTTTTTCGGAAACGGAGAAAATATAAAACTTACTTATTAATGCATAGTTTTTTGTAATTTTATATTTTATATATTTCTAAACTAATAAGATTTCAAAAAATGCAATTAATGTTTTTAAATTTTACAATTTTTCATTATTAATTGATAAAAAATGCATTGGAAATATAAAAAATACATATTTTCTGAAACAATTTTTTTTAAAATTGTGTAATTTTTTGAAACGGATGGAATATATATTATGAAAACGAAGAGATATAATTAAATAAAGTATATCACTATCGAATCTTTGATTATATATAAAGTTTCTACACGGGAGAATAAAAGTAATCACCGTTATATATTAAACTAATAATTGAAAAATAGAGTCCCCACCAGATCAAAATATTCCGCACCTCTTTCTTCTTCCTTGTCTCTTTCTTCTTGGTACGTTCTCCTCAGGGCTCAGGCTTCAATTAGATACAGTTAAATAAACCCTAAACTCAAACCTTCTCTTCTTGTTCCTTTTCCAAAGAAAACTCTAGATAAAAACCTTTCCCGCTCAAAAGTTTTACCAGTTAAATTGTAATTAATAAAGGCCTATTTAGTAACCCCTCTTATTTTTCCTTGTTTAGGTCATAAGTTTTCTTGGATCGGGCCATGGAAAAGTCTATTGCAGTGACGATCTCGGTGAAAGCTCTGGTTGATCCAAAACCGGAGAAAGAAGAGAATAAAGAAGAAGAAGATGGGTTCACAACTCCAACAGGGCCGCAATTTAAAATTCCGCCGCCGGTTGTGTGTCCTCCGGCTCCGAGGCGCGACAGCATCCAGCGGAAGAAGATCGACAAACGCCGGAAAAAATCTACCGGACGGAGGCTTACTTCAGTCAAAACTTGAACACTGTCTTCACAAGAACACAGACATAGTTAAAGAAAGACTTGAGTTTTTTTCTTAGTGCGTACGTTAATGACTTGTTAACCGAAGAAATATCAGGGGTTTTAATTTTATTCTAATTATGTGTTTTTTTGTTACAACTTTGTCTTGACCTCTTTCTTTATTGTATTTTTTTTTATATAATTAGTCTTATCTATCATCGTATCATAGATGATGATGCAACTCATTCAGTTTGTAAACTTCATCATATACTTAATTTTCATCCTGCAAAACAAATAAGGTTGAAGAAAACGTACGAGTCTTTTGATCTAGAATCTTCTGACCATAACATGTTCGGAACTCTCTCTCTTTCATACGTCAAGCGCTTCGTAGACGATGATGGTTATAAGTTCGGTGGAGATCACCGGGAGTCAGCTACTCCGGAGACAACACGAAAATATCCGGCATCTGAAATAACAAGGAGAACTTCACTTTCTCGTGATGGTTGAGAACGACAACCGATTCCAAAGAATATCAAAAAACGGATTAGCGGATTGTGCCGGGTTTAATGGGTGGGAAAATTAGTTTTGTAATAAACTGAATTTGGAAATTTTGTTCAAACAAAGCTTGTAACCCGATCTTCTATTCTCCTTTTCGGGTGGAAGTTTATATATAGATAATATTTTTTTTTAAATGTTACATTCTGTTTTCTCTCGAGACTTGAACTTGAATTCATAGTTTGATTCATTCTTCTCTTATTCCTATGTTGCATAACTATTTATCATAAATTTGTTTGCTTACAATGAACCGATTCAACTTAAGGAGATTCAATCTACCCATGTTTCAATTTTTATTTATTTTTGGATTTAAACATCCAAAATCAACACTAATTTGGTCAACTAGACAAAAAAATCGTTTCAATCCAATTCAACTTTTTAAAACAAACTAATGAAAAGCTTTAGAGTTTTGAAGAAAATATTCAAAACTAGGGAAAGTTGACCCACATGGCCACACAACTACAACTACTTGAAGTCTAAATAGAGGTCTATATCATGTTTGGTAATGGTGAGTAAATTGAATAGTCAGAGCTTCGAGCTGAAAAGAATCCTATGCTTTATTACGTCAATAATTTCAGACTATATAATGGTATTTATTCTATTGGAGATCTTTGTATTTATTTTTCTTTTCCTTTCAGAGATTTCATATCATAGTCATTGCCATGAGAAATTGTAGTATCATGTTAGCCCTTAGTCAAAACAAATTGTAGTATCATGCAACTTTTTTACACAATCACATTTTGTAGGAAACTTTTAGACAATCACATTTTGTAGTTCTTTTCTAGTGGCCAAATTTTTATATCCACACTGATCAATCAAAACCCATTTGTTAGTAGTTGAGCTAATATTCATACCAAAGAAGAGAACAACAATGTCCAGCAAATTTCTTTATACCGTTGTATGATGTTTCATTCAGCAATTTTGATTTAAATACTGAGGTAGTTTCCCTAACCAAAGTATTTAAATATATCAGCATTTTCTGTTCAAAATGTGGATTGCTTCGGAATTAAAATTTGAATGCGTAAAATTTCACAGTTCCGTTTATATCTGTGTTTGGCAAAATTAGTTGACGTGTGTGATCAAGAAACCAGCACTTTTCTTTTTGAGCAACAGAAACCAGCACTTTTCATGTGTAACAAAAGAGCGTGACTGTGTCAATGGATAAACTGTTAATTTATTCAAAAAGATTATTATCACACAAAAAGAAAATAACATTTCAAACTATTTTTGAAACGTACACACTAGGATCTCCGTCACAGCCATATCAGCACTGACAATGAATCAGCCTATGCTGGACCCAGATTTATACAGTTTAATTTATTCATATTTAGTGATGATATATTTACATAATAAACTAAATGACTTATTTCTTTTTTGCCAAGAAATTAATGATTTCTTTATATAAAAAACTCTTTATTACGAGAGGCTCAGAAACTCTTTATTTATAATATAATAACAAGGCTCAAAAACTTAACGCACCTAGCAAATGTTAGTTTTTTCCTTTTTTTTATTTATAAATTATTCAGTGACGTAATAAAACATATAGATATATGTCAGGCCAATTTTCTCAAATAGCAATTTTTAAGTTTTTGTCACAAAATAACCCTAAAAAAATAACCAAAATAGCCTTTTTTTATTTTGAAAATTTAAATATTTATTTTTTATTTTTAAAATTTGAAATTCTATCCCCAAAATCTGACTCTATGACTTTAAACCCTAAGTCTAGATTAATTAACTCTTGAATAAAATTTATTTTGGTCATTTTCTTTACTAAGGATTATTTTTATGACAAAAACTTAAAAATGGTTATCCTAAAGAATTTCTCTATATGTTGTATAAATATTTTTAGGTTTCTACAAACTTACCCAGATTCGAAAGAATCGACTCGAACTCCGTCCGAAAATTTATAATATCCGAACAAAATTTAATTTTAAAATCCAAAAAAATTCGATACCTGAAAAATTGATCTGTATATGAACTTGTACATGAATGAATTTGTCTAACTGGTTATGTAAATGCATGAAAAAATTCTTTGTTAACCGGTTTGAATTTTTGTTGCTAATGAAAAATTTCATTTGAACATGTCAAATTGTTATGGTTAACACGTAAAAGAAATGAAATCGAATAATGAAAAAAATATAAAATATGTAATAAAATATTTTAAACTAGGTAAATTTTGTTTTGTACTTTTGTAATAAATATGTCAAATTATTTGGAAAAAAACAATAAATTAAGTGGATAAAATTAGTTAAGAAATGAAAAAGAAGCAAGAAATCTTTTTACAGTAGGAAAAATATTGTTTTGCACATAATTTTTAATAGAATAGATAATAAACCAGAATTTTTACTTTTTAGCAATGATATTTCATCTTTTAATTTTAAAATAGGGTAGTTGCACAAAAACAAAATTAAATAGGGTAATACGTACACAACAATAAATTTAAGGCCCAGCCCAAAAGAAAATATCAACGGCTCGTGTTTGTTTGATTGATCCACTTCGGTTGAATATTCTTGTCGGTTAAAGATCTCCACGTGTCACACTCTAGTCTCATAGATTAACTGTTACTCATCGCACAGCCGTTCGATTGTCGCACCACGTAAATAAAAACAAAAAGAAAAAGAAATAAAACAAACGCGAAAAAAAAAAAGAAAAAAAAAAGCGAATCCGTTTTTACTAACCTCTCTTGACTCACGCCAAAATCGACGGTGGACTTTCGTCGGAGAAGAAGATGAAGCAGAGAACATGGCCACGAGGCCCATCGGAAGGATCCCGATTCACCTCCTTATCCTTCTCAAAACTCCACGACAAGGAGAAACGAAGCAGATTCTCAATCCGAGCAGCGACGACGACGAAGTCAATCTCAAAATCCTCCTCCTCCTCGCCTCCGCCTCCTCCTCACGACGCCGGAGACTTCTCGATGCTCCCCTTCGACATCCTGACGAAAATCGCGGCGCCGCTGAGCCTCCCGAACCTCCAGGCGGCGTCGTCGGTGTGCCGATCGTGGAGAGACGCGCTCCAGCCGCTGAGGGAGTCGATGCTGCTTCTCCGGTGGGGGAAGCGGTTCAAGCACGGGAGGGGAGGCGTCAAGGCGAACTTGGACAAGGCTCTCGATTCGTTTCTGAAAGGAGCCGCTCGTGGATCCACGCTCGCGATGGTTGACGCGGGGCTTGTGTATTGGGAGAAGGGGGAGAAGGAGAAGGCGGTGGGGTTGTATAGGAGAGCTGCGGAGCTTGGTGATGCCGTTGGTCAGTGCAATTTGGGGATCTCTTATCTCCAAGGTGAGGGATTCTTGTTGTAATTAGAGTTGTTTAGGGTTCGAATTTGGTTTATTTTGTGTCTTCAGGTCAACCTTCAGATCCTAAGGAAGCGATGAAGTGGTTGAAACAATCTGCGGAGAACGGTTATGTTCGAGCACAGTATCAGATAGCTCTTTGTTTACACCAAGGCAGGGTCGTGCAGACCAATCTGCTAGAAGCTGTATGTTGCCTTCTCTCTTGTCTAGTTGAGATTCTATATATCTGTCTTCCATGTGGGGTCTTTATGTATATTGATGGCTGCACACACTCATAGTGGAGTCTTATAATGCTATGTTTGGTAGTTCATTTGTGGAATTTTTTTGTCTTCTTGTTCTTCTGATCTTTTCTTTCCTTGTCTAGTTGAGTTTCTATATATAGATAGATGTCTTCTTGTGGCGGGGTGCTGCACGCAATCTCGATTAAAAATTGCATTTTTTTGTATATTTATTGCTGCACATACTCGGTTTAGTGTGATAATGCTGTGTTTGGACATGTGGGTTAGTTCATTTGTGGAAATGTTTTTTGCCTTGTGTCTTATCCACAAACTTTATCATGTGATTTGATCATTTCTCCTTTTTGACAGACTAAATGGTACCTAAAGGCAGCAGAAGGTGGGTATGTAAGAGCCATGTATAACATTTCGCTTTGTTACTCGGTTGGAGAAGGGTTACCACAAAACCGTAAGCTAGCAAGAAGGTGGATGAAACGCGCAGCTGATCATGGACACAGTAAAGCTCAGTTTGAGCATGGCCTTGCCTTATTTTCTGTAAGTATATCTCTAATCATACCTCAATAATTTTTTTTTTTGTGCAACCCTCAATAATCAATTCAACAAAAGGCGTGTTAGAGCTCTACTTTTGGTTTATATAGACCATGTTAGAGTATTGTCTCTGACTTGATGAAAAAAATAGGGGAAGTTTGCAATAGAGTTGGATTTTCGATTTTAGGCTTATGCAAGGAGTTTGAGATTGAACTGATGATGAATCTATGATTTGGATGAGCAGGAAGGAGCGTTGTTGAAAGCAGTAATGTACTTAGAACTCGCTGAGCGTGGTGGCGAGTCGGGTGCGAGTCATGTCAAGGAAGTTATACACCAACAGCTTTCTGCACCTTCTCGTGATCATGCCATAAACCAAGCCAATAACTGGCGTGCGTTACCAGCTACTCGCTGAGTCTCCATCGAGGAGTCATAGTAGCTCTTTGTAATAACAGTTTGGTGATACGAAATATCATATATGAAATTTGTGCCTCTTTTTTCCCGTTCTCTTAACATTGTTCAATTATTCAATACTTCAGCAGCTAATGTGACTCGACCTTTCAAAAATCTCCCCAACATCTACTGAATTGCGTGAAAAAACAAGAACCAGCGAAAACGTTAAGGCAAAAATTCCAGAATCTCAATGTCATAACAACCATGTTCCAATCTCCAAAACAGGGATAAGTTTTAGTGAAGATTCAACAATAAAAAGCAAAAATGAGAAAATAAAACTTGTGATAAACCTAAGCAGTGAGCACCACGGCACCGCCAGCTTCCTTGATCTTCTTCTCAGCAGTCTTCGAGATAAGCTTGGCCTTCACCACAAACGGCTTGTTCTCAGGCAAATGACCTTTCCCCAACACCTTAAAGAACCCGTGCTGCGTCACGTCGATCAACGGAACCTTATCCTTCGTAGCCTTCGCCTTCACATCCTCAGGGACCAACGACCAAAGCCTGTCGAGGTTCACGATCGGGCAGAAGAACTTGTTGCGAAGCTTGTGGAAGTACCGCATACCGACTTTACCGAAGTAACCGGGATGGTACTTGTCGAAGAGGATCCTGTGGTGGTGCATACCTCCTGCGTTACCACGACCTCCGGGATGCTTTCGGTGCTTTCCGACACGACCGTGTCCGGCACTGACGTGACCACGCTTCTTCCTGTTCTTCTTGAATCTGGTCGTCATTTTCGCCGATCTCTCGAACCTTTCCCTCCTGCGGCTAGGGCTTCTGTAGAAGAAGAAGCACAGATTATAAAGACTAGAGGATATTCACTCACTCTCTGTGAGCATTCCTAGGGTTTTCATTTTTAGCTGGACCCTTTTGTGATATGGGCCTAGTGCGGTAAAAGCCCAATAAAACATGTGTTTTCATTTTGAGCGCTCTCGAAACGACGTCGTTGAACAAAAAGGTTTCCTTCAAAGAAGAGTGAGTTCACCACCATATGATCGAATCTCCCACTCCTAGGTTACGAAGGTTGTTTAGGTTTTTTGTTGATTCTTCACTCCATACTCCATAGTACAGACACAGCGTTTTCTTATAATTATTAGGGGTTATTGGTTGTTGTATTTAGTGGATTTGAAAATCCGAACTAAATCTAATGTTATTGGTTTTATGATTTTCAAATCTGTATTAAAATCATGTGTTATTGGTTTAATGATTCATAAATTCTATATCAAATCAAGTGTTATTCAATCGTTCGGATTTACTAAATATATTTGATTTAATAATGGATTTGAATGAATTTGTTTGGATTTTTTAGCTAAAAATACAAAGATTCAAATCTGAGGGAAAACCTCCGGATTTGCATATTTTACTTGTATTTATAAATACTATATGGATTTCTAAATCAATCAAAATATGTAAACCAACTGATTAGCATCATGGAAAACGTTCAAGACGACACACAGTTTGACAGAATTTTTTAAGTCAAATGCAAAATAGTTAATGGGCCGGCCTAATATATTATTTAAGCCTTTAAATAATTTGATTGTAATGGGCTTGTTAGATTAGAAAAGAAACCGAATGATATCTTCTTTGTCGCGTGCACGCTAATTCATTTCACAGATAAACCAATTCTCTGCGGTGGAGCGAGTGAAATCGAGAGGATTCGCGAGAGATCGATCTAATCTAATCAAACCCTAGCGTACGAAGATGCCGAAGAAGATGGGAGTCAACAGCAAGGCGGAGGTCGCCAGATCCCGCAAGAACGCGGCCGAGGCGGAGCAGAAGGATCGCCAGACCCGCGAGAAGGAGGAGCAATACTGGCGCGAGGCGGAGGGCCCCAAATCCAAGGCGGCGAAGAAGCGGGAGGAGGACGCGGAGAAGAAGGCCGAGACCGCCGCCAAGAAAGCCGAGGCGAAGCGCCTGGCGGAGCAGGAGGAGAGGGAGCTGGAGAAGGCTCTGAAGAAGCCGGATAAGAAGGTCATCCGCGTCTCGGCGCCGATCCCGAAGGTGACGGAGGCGGAGCTGGTCAGGAGGCGCGAGGAGGAGCAGGCGGCGGTGGCGAAGAAAGCGGAGGAGTCGAAGAAGAAACAGGCGCGCATGGCGGCGGAAGAGGAGTACGAGAAGATGGTGTTGGTGTCCAATACGAATCGCGATGATTCGATCATTGACGCGCGTACCGTTGACGAGGCGCTCGCGAAGATGAGCGTAGCGGATAACCTCCCCGTTGATCGCCACCCGGAGAAAAGGCTCAAGGCTTCCTTTAAGGTTTAGTCTATGGCTTCTTTATGTTTGATGTTTGATTGAAGATGAGAATTGTTTGATTGATTGATGAGTATTTGTATAGGCTTATGAAGAAGTTGAGATGCCAAGGCTGAAGGAGGAGAAGCCAGGTCTTACTCACACTCAGTACAAGGACTTGATTTGGAAGATGTGGAAGAAGTCTCCTGATAACCCTCTTAACCAGGTTAACTAAAATAACATTCAGCTCAGCCTTTTGTTCAACTGTTTGAGAAGTAGTATGAATCATATGTCTAGTTGATAGAATAGAATAGGGATTGTTGAAAACAATTGGGGAAGCTGAACTATATGCGTTGAACAGGCTGCTGCTGCTGTTGAGTGAAATGCAACTCGTAACCAGAACAAGGGAAGGTCTCGTAAGAAGGG
>NC_027753.1:35044282-35054493 GCF_000695525.1 Brassica oleracea var. oleracea
CTGCTTTGGGCATATTTTGCCTGACATTGTAAAAACTCTATGATATAAGTAGTAGGTAAAACTGGATAGATACATCTTGAGTACTGTCCTTGTTGTATGCGTCCATTAAGCATTCACTCTTTGCGTTTATTGAGTTCGAATTTGCGTCTAGAGAAATATGCCTTGTCTTTCATTTATTTTCCTCTGCCGTTTAGAAACAGCAGGTAGGTAGTAAACCTTAACAAAACAAAACTCTCTCAGACCGAGAACCCAGCTAGCTAGATAGTCACATGAAGAAACACATATCAGCAGGAGGTACCTTTGTGTAGACACAGTTACTTGGAACATGGTTCAGTCGAGCTCATAGTCAAGCAATCTATGTGTGTTTCTTTGTAACTTGAAACTCCACGGGTTCCTCATGTGCATAGGTGATGTGCTGTGTAAGCGTTTTAGTGATAGCTGGTTGCCAGAACAACACACATAGATTAGACACTAGGGATGATCCTTCTCCTTGCGCTTTTCTCTCTAACCAGGAAACGAGAGTTTTGTTAGAAACTTTGATTAAGGCTATTTAACCTCTCCAGAACCTTTTTCTGTGTGCTTTACTTGGGCAAATCTGTGATAGGATCCTCATGTTTTTCAGGTTCCACATTTTTTACAAAATATTAATAAGTTATATACTATTTTTTTTTGAAGAAAACCAAACCACGCTATAATTGAGTTGTGCCAAACAAAAAAAGAAAGTTATTGACAGAGTTGTCTGAAAGTCAAAAACAGTGACATTGTGCCTGCATCTCGTGTTCGAAGTCGTTAGGCGAATCTGCAAAGAAAAGTTATAGAATCCCTAAAGTTTACTTTTCTGATGGAGAAGAAGAAGACTACTGGAATAAAAATAAAAATATTAAACACATTTTTCTTGAAGATGACGAAAAGTGTTCACATGTCTTCTTCTTCTTCCTTTCTCCATTCGCATACCATTCCTCTCGCCGTCTTTCCGCTGTAGTTTTGGTACTTCTCCATTCTCCCTTTTTCGTTAAAGTTCCATTCTTTTAGTTTCCCCCTTTTATTCTTCTTTAGTAGTACTACTACTACTACCCTTTTCTCCTTCTTCCTCTTCAATTTTTCAATGAAGCTCAAGGTTCATTTCTCTCTCTCTCTCTCTCACTTGGTGTTATTCTTAAGATCTTGTCTTCACTTATTGAGTTTTGGTCTGAAATCATCTTATAACAGGGACTTGGAGCTGGGCTGATATCTGTTTGGCTATCTGGGTTTCTCCTAATCGCTCTCTCCTTCTACGGCACTCTTCTTCTCTCTCCTTCTCTCCATAACCCTTCCTTCTCCTCAGATTCTTCAGTTTCTCCCAGGATCACCATTTTCACTGCCCTCCATGACTCCTCCTCCTCCTTTGATAGCCAAGCTATTCATTCATGGCTAGCTTTGTCTTCCCAAGTCAAAATTGTTCTGTTTACTCAACACAACAACAACTCTTCCCTCACCGACACTTTTGGTTCCCGTCTTCTCCTTGATTCCACCGTCGATTTCACGTGAGCTCTTCCTCTTTTTCTTGCAATCATTGGTTCCGGAACTGATTCTTGTGTTCTTTTTCTTACCTTAACTGTTAGGTTTCTTGGCACTCCGTTTCTACACTCAATGCTGGCGAGAACCGAAGCTTATGCATCCGACATAGCTGTCCTAATAGATCCACACACTCTTCTTCTACCAGATTTCATCTCCGCTCTAAACTACGCTGACCACGAGCTTGATCGTGATTGGCTTCTCGTTTCTTCCTCAGTAAACATTCCTCGTTTCCCTTTCCACTGGGACCAAACAGGACGCTTCTGGCGTCAGTACAATGGGAAAAGAGTGAGATTCGGTGAGGTAATGAAAGAAAACAAACTTTTTATTGGTAAATGATTCTCTGATCCCTCAAATCAAAATCTTTGTTTTCTTTAAACAGTTGCAGAAGATGATAAGTCTACGAAGTTTGCAGTCGAATTCTAGTGAAGGAAGCAACATGATTATGGCGTGGAACAACGTTGATTCCCCCTTGCACTGTGGAGTGCTTCCTCCTTTTTTGTACCAAAGAGGAACTCACAATCAATGGATCGTTAACGAGGCTTTGTCATGTAAAAGAAGGTTTGTGTTCGACGCTACTTCCACCATTTCTAGCGTCTCCATAGGCAATGCAGAGAGGAAGTATGATACAAGAAGCTGGGAGTATATAGGAAACTCTCATCTCGGGAAGCTCTACGGGTCCTTGTCCAAGTCTTATGCTTTACCAAAGCTTTTGAAGTGTAACAAGCGTTACATACTCGTTACTGCTTCAGATGGCTTTAGGACGCGAGAGAAGATCTCAGCTTGTATCAGCAGAAGCAAATCAAGAAGCTTGAAGTTGGAACCTGTAAAGAAAGATCAGGCAGTGTCACCGTTGAAGTTACCTTATGACCTTGAGTCTCTTCTCCCGTTAGTTGCAGACAAGAACAGAACCGTTGTGCTTTCAGTTGCTGGGTTTAGCTATAAGGACATGCTGATGAGTTGGGTGTGCAGGACACGCCGCCTCGCTGTTCCAAACTTCTTAGTCTGTGCACTTGATGACGAAACTTATCAGTTTGCTATATTGCAGGTAAACACAAAAAGTATCTTTCTTGTTACTACATTGAAGAGAGTTTCATAACCAAGTTGGGTGTTGTGTTCAGGGTCTGCCAGTTTTCTTTGATCCATACGCACCAAAGAACATTAGCTTCAATGATTGCCACTTTGGATCAAAGTGTTTCCAGAGAGTGACCAAAGTCAAGTCAAGAACAGTTTTGAGGATACTAAAGATGGGCTACAACGTTCTCTTGAGCGATGTAGATGTGTATTGGTTCAGAAACCCGTTGCCTCTGCTTCACTCTTTTGGTCCTTCTGTTCTCGTTGCGCAGTCTGATGAATACAACACAACAGGTGATATATGATGACATGAATCCAATGTTCAAGAAATGGTTAGGCTGCAATTAGACGTTTTATAGGAGATTACCGATTAGGCGGATGTGTAGACTGATTTGTTGAATGTTTTGTTTGTGTCTTATTTGCCGTCTAGGCGCTGTCTAAACCGATTTTTATAACATTAGTTGGACCGACCTTTGTTCAAAAAGACTAATGAATTGTTGGTTTTGTTTGGTTTTTGCAGTACCGATAAACCGACCAAGACGGTTGAACTCAGGATTCTACTTCGCACGTTCAGATGAACCAACGATAGCAGCAATGGAGAAAGTGGTTAAACATGCTGCAACCTCTGGTTTATCAGAGCAGCCTAGCTTCTACGATACACTGTGTGGAGAAGGCGGAGTCCACCGTTTAGGAGACGATAGATGCGTTGAGCCAGAGACGAATCTGAGCGTTCATTTCTTGGACAGAGACTTGTTTCCTAACGGAGCTTACGGAGACATATGGCTGAAGGAAGATGTGAGAGGAGAGTGTGAGAAGAAGCATTGCTATGTTTTACATAATAACTGGATCAGTGGGAGACTGAAGAAACTTGAACGCCAGATGATGAAAGGTCTCTGGGACTATGACGCATCCATGAGGATGTGTGTGTAGAGGATAAAGATAAAGAGTAAAGGTTATACAAAAACAAAAAATTATACGTTATTTGAAGCCATCTTAGTTTTGAGTATAGTTATACAAAAAAAAATGTATTTATTTGTTGTATTGTTTTATGAAATAGTTTTAGGATATATGAACTTGCAAGCAGCAAGTTATTTGGAATGAAACATTTATAGGATGTTGGTGATATTGTACTCACTACGCTCATATGTTTTCATTTGTCAGCCTCGGATTTAGATTGAAGTTCTATACAAATGCTACGTTCAATATTTTCATTTGTTATAGGTAGTTCATATCTAATAGAAATAGATATTATACGACGATATAATTGACGTTTTGACCAATGTTTATCGAATCTGCATATTCATTCTTATAAAGGCAAGTTATGTGAGTGCCTAGTAAAATATCTACCCACTTGTAAATATCAAGAATTTTACGACATTAATGAAAATCTTCGTGGTCGTTGTGGCTTTTCAAGGGACCGGGTTGCACAAGACACGACAATGGAAAAGTATCAAATAGCGTTTGCTAGAGGAAACGAAAGAAAATAAAAAACTCATATTATTGTTTCTTAATGGAAAAGATATCTAAAACTTTTGCTGTGGCACTGAAAATGATATCTCTTTATATACATGAAACGAAGAAGAAGAATCTACCGTAGATCATCGACCGTAAACTTATAACCATACTTGTCTAGTTCCATCCAAGTCCGCTTGTCAAACAAAATGGAATCTGATTTGTCCTATGAAGTTTGCACCTTTTTCTTTTCTATTTCTTTTTCAGATTCACAATAATATTTCCAAAAATATATAACGTCGGCCAAATAGTTTTTCGAAATAAAAATAATGATCTAATAAACTTATGGACACACACGCACTAAAAGAGAATATACCAAACATATTTCCTCGGTTCACACGCCTTTGCATTTCATGAAAACACACTCTCTCTATATATAAAGTGTTGAATCTTATATTAGCTTTGGCTTGAACAAAAGCCATACACATCAAAGCAATGGCCACCGTTAAATTCCTCTGTAGCTACGGCGGGAGAATCATCCCTCGTTATCCCGACAACAAGCTACGTTACCACGGCGGCCACACACGTGTCCTCTCCGTACAACGCTCCATATCTTTTGCCGGTAAGCTTCTTTTTCTCTTCCCTTTCAAGTTCTTTGTCTCTCTATATCTGACGGTGTTTATTAACAGAGTTGGCGGTTAAGCTCGGCGAGGTATGCGGGATGAAGGTGAGCAGTCTCCGGTGTCAGTTACCAGCGGATGATCTCGACGCGCTTGTCACCGTATCATCGGACGAGGATCTAGCCAACCTCATGGAGGAATATGATCTCGCTGCGACGGCGCTTAAGATCCGTGTTTTCCTTTCTCCTCCGCTTTCAACGATGTCGTCTTCTTCTTCGTCGAACTCATCAACCTCTCGCTCTTGCTCTCCTTCGTCTCCGTCAACTGTGAGCCCGAAAACATGTCCGGTCTGTGTAGAGAGATCGCATCATCGCAACACAAACAAGGGATGCTACGTTCAAAGAAGTCCGAGCCGTGATCAGTTCTATCTTGTCCGCAATTGAAACTCATCACTTACACTGTGGCAGTGACTAGAATTCTTGAATTCTTAGGAGTTTTTTATCTTAACACCGTGAGGATCAGTTTCGGATAAGGCAGAAGTGAACTCGAGAGTTTCTGTTTTATGTAATTGTAGGACCGCGAAGATCATGAAAATCAAGAAACAGAATCGAGATAATATAAGGTTGAAAAACTTTTAAGAAATGGTTAACTAAGATGAATTCAGAGAGAATATGGTCTGACCAATGATATGACCAAAGAGGTATCTCAGCAGTTTCTCTCTGTCACAGTACTCTCTTTATCAAAGAAATATCTCAGCAGTTTCTCTTTGATAAAGAGAGTACTGTTCTTTCAATTACCTCCCACTGGGAGAGATTATACTTACCTTCCTCCCTTTGGGAGAGATCACTTTTATCATCCTATCTTTTGGTAGTGAGAAACATTCCCGCATCTTCCCTCTCCATGAGAGGTAAAACGTCTCCGGTGTTCAAGCCGGCATTGTGCTCTTCCTTGTTGGAGCGAAGCTCAGCCTTTATGGCACTGGCTCTGGCCTTTCGAGCGTTTACGGACCATTAAATGGTCTTTGGGGTTAAAGAAAGCGGTTTTCAATTCTGCCCTCCTCCAAATCTCATCTTATCCAAGTCTCGAGGACTGGATTTCATTAGTTGAAGATGCGGCGGCTGCTTGTGTTTTGTCTACAGCTTCAGACATTGGTTTTAGATCTCAGAACGTGTTCTCAGATTCTCTCAACTTTGCCTCCCTAATCATCTCAAATGAATTGGTACACTGCTGTGTAATTCCTCTGATTCTATCAAGTTGTTTTATCTTCTATGTAGTAGTGTCAATGTGATTGTCTTTTAATGTTGTCCTGTTCTGAAACAATTTCTCATTTATGGAGTGTAGCCACTTTTAAGTTTAATGAAATTGTTGTTTGACAAAAAAAAAGAAGATGAATTCACAGAGTTAAGATTTGATCTTTTTCTTTAATTCAATAAATCGTCGATAATGCGTAACGGTTATTTACGATTTTTGAATAACGAGATACAATTGTAATGAGACTATTTTGCAATTGTAATGAGATTATTATTGAGAAAAAAAATAGAGAAATCAAATAAAAACAGAATATGCTATATATCTTCTTCTTTTTTTTTTGAGAAAAGGCATTGAATATGCTATATATCGTGCGTGAATTGCCCCATACATTTGAACATCTTGTTAATCGTCTACATTTGAACCAGTGTGTGTGTGTGTGTGTGTGTGTGTGTGTGTTAAATTAATATGCAAGACATCCAAGAAGCAAGGATAAGATATTGCGTACACCACTTTGCAACAATCTTTTCCTAACCACCTGAAATCATTGTCCGCCGCTAATTTCAACGAATCGTGACATCCCGGCACTGTATCTATGGCGGAACAATAATTCGCAGCAGCTACTTCCGATTGTTGGAATACCAATGCCATGAAGATTAGGGCTGACAAGAAAAACATCGAATTAGATGGTTTCTTATTCATTTTTTTGGAGGGTTGAAAATGACTAGCTAGTATAAAAAGGACTAGCTAGTATCTGGAGTTGAGATCTTTTGTTGAGGTGAATAAATGAAAAATGTTTGGTTTATATATATAGAAGATAGATGAAGACAGTATGGCTATAAAACTTATTCAATGATAACCATTGACTATTGAATAAATTGATAACGTAGATATCCTTGATGTTTTCAGTCAAAAAAAAGAAGAAGATATCCCTCATTTTACGGTACACTTCCCATTTTGTATTGTTAAACAATTAAGGGAACAAGTTAATAATTCCTTGTATATTAATTGAAAACCATTTAAAATGAAATTGTAATCTATATTTTATACTAATTTTAAAATAGACTTAATGATATGTCACTTAATTATGATATCAATTTGGACATGGCAGATTAACAACAATTAGTTGACAAAAAAAAAGATTAACAACAATTAAGAATTCTCTATATATTAATTGAGAATCATTTAAAATGGAATTGTAATCTATATTTTATACTAATTATAAAATATACTTAATTATATGTCACGTAATTATGATATCAATTTGGCTTACATGACATTATAATAATCAATTGAATAATTTGTAGGTGTAAAATCTAATTGCTTGGGAACATTATATTAACCCAAAATATAAAAAACCTATATTTTTTTCTTAAATAAAAGCTACGGTATTATCTAATATGATTAACATATATATGATAACTAGTGATTATGAATAATAAAAATTTGATAACAATTTTGGTATCCTTTCTCATTTTTTTGTTAGTTTTATATTATTAAAAGAAATTATTCAATCACATTAAACATATAATAAAAAAAATTAGTTTTTTTCTTATATATTAAATTTAAAATTTTTTAAAACGACTATAAATTACAAAAAATGTTAAAAATCTCACTTTAAAAATGTTGTGATCAATGGCTTAATTGTTTTTGGTAACAAGATACAAATGATCATAAAATCATATTAATATAAATTTTTATTTAATGGATATTCATATTAAATATTAAATAATATATATATAAATATGTATCTTAATTTTCAAATTTTCATTGAAAACGTTTCGAGACATTAATATTTTAATTTTGAAATTTGCATCAAAAAAAATCACATCGAAAATTTTGGGTTAATGGTTTAAACGTTTTTGTTACATCAAATATACAAATGTTAATAAAACTATATGAGTTGGAAGTCTCAATAATAAATATTTATATTTAAATATATACCATATAAAATAAATAAAATGATTATTTTAATTTATTTATCATAAAAATATTGTAAATAAACAAGATATATTATTTTAATTTATGTGGTTACTCTAATCTCCTATATATTAATTGAGAAACAATTGATTATTTTAGCAAGTGTAAGACTTTAGTAATTAATATTGTTCAAAAATCTAACAAGAGATCGATACAATGAAGATTTATTTATAAGCTATTGAAATCACCTAGCGAGAAAATGGATTGCACAACGAATTTGTTTTCCTAACTTTAACCCACTTTATATTCGTCACAACACCGACGAAGAGTATATGAAGAGTATATGAAAATGTCGATTGACAATCTGAAATAGTAACGTTTTTTAAGTTCAACCCATTGTTTTCTTTAAATGAGTCTAGAACAGTTTTTAATGATTAACTAAATGGATCACGTACATAGTAAAATGTGTTTTGGTTTAAAAATTGTTACATACCCAAAATAAATATGAACCATCAACAGTTTTGTTTAAAATTTTGTTACAATAAAAATATAGGGTTGGGCAAAAAAATCCAAATCCAAAAAACCGAACCAAACCCGACCCAAAAAATAGTATTGAACTTTAACCAAAATTGGTTAGATATCCGAATGGATTCAAAAATTTGGTATCTAGAAAACCAGAGCCGAACCTGATCCGAACCAAAATATTTCGGATATCTGAATATATCCGAACCAGATTTATATACTTAAATATATTAATTATTTTTAAATTTAATATCTCAAAGGATATACAAAATATATAAGATGTTTTTACGTTGTCCAAAATACTCGAAAATATATAAAAATAGTTATAAGTACATGTTTTAAAATAGCTAAACGATACTTAAAATACCTAAACTACTTAAAAAATATCTATTGATTTCCTATCCAAATATTAGGTAAACAAAATTTTATGTTAAGTTTAAGTATTTTGGTATACATTATTCAAATTTATATTTTATATATTAATTTTATTTTGACATTTTGAAAAATTTAAAGTTTATATGAACTTTAATTTTTGAAAAAAATTAAATAGGTTATCCGAACCCAAACACGAACCAAACCCGAAAAGATCCGAACCGAACCAAAATGATACTTGAATGCTCACTTCTAATCTAATGTAAAAAAAAAAATTATTGATTACAAAATGTATATTGTTTATAATATTTAAATACAATATATTTTATAAACAATTCATCCCGCGAAGGATGCAAATTATCATCTAGTTAGGTAATCTAAAATTGAGGGAAAGCACAGAGGGAAAGGGAGTTATGATTTATGAAGCAGAAACTCTATTCCTAACAATCAAAACTATTATTGAGAAAAAAATATGACTGTATCAACGATACCAACGTGATGCATGAACATCCTCTTAAAAAAACCCATAGGGTACCCTGAACCCTGCTGAAATTTGAAATCCAAAATCAGTGTTTTTAAGTTTTAAAATTGGCGGGGTTTTTTTTCTGGGTAGGTCATGTTTTGTAAATTACGCTATCGGGTTTACACTGTCGGGTTTCGGGTACCCTATAGTTTTTTTTTTTAAGTTAAGTTACACGCCGTCGTTTTATTGTTTTTTTACGCTATTTTGTTTTTGGGAAATTGGGGCCTATAGACATGAAAAAAACCATAATTAGCAGACTAGCTGTTTACCCTAACGGATGTATACACAGCGTCTTATATACATAATATTACTGTGATACACTCTCCAATTTACCGGTTCACCTGCTAGAAAAAAAAATTAAAAATAAAATATTTTTTACCTCCAAAGTAAATCGTGTCCTCTCCGTTTCCACACAACCTCCATTCTCACTTTCTTCATCGGTGGTTCTTCGCACTCCAGACGCCCCTGCCGTAATTCTCCTCCACCCACTCGCCTCCGCATGCAATCCCCTGAGCATCTCCGTCGTTCTCTCTTCTGATCGTCTCCGTATTCTCTACTGCTTAACGATTTCGTCTCCGTCTTCGCTACTGCATTCCGGTCTCGGTGGAGGCAAGTTAAACCACCGGTATCTCCAACTTCATAGCGTAACGGGTTTCTCAAATCTCTGACACCGCAGTAAGTTCAGGACTCCATATGCTTCTTCTCTGTTTCTCTGATTTGATTTTTCCATCTCGTCAAAATTAGGGTTTTTACTTGTTGTCTGTATCATCGTGAAGGAACCGGGATACCATACTTCCGGTGACGGAATTCCATCCTCGGAGGTCAGAATTTCTTAAAATTTTTTAGGGTTTGAGTTTTCCCGTGTTGTGTGAGGGTTTCTTAAATTTGAATTGTTTCATGTAGATGCTGTGAACTTTAAATTTGAA
>NC_027753.1:35054593-35054740 GCF_000695525.1 Brassica oleracea var. oleracea
ATAAGACAGTATCATAATATTTACTTGTCTCTAAGTATTTGCCTGTAAGGTTTGTTCCTCTTGTTGAAAGTTTCTAGAAAAAAAATATACACTCTGTTTTGAATAAACTTCATATCCGTCAAAAGAACTTGCCGAGTGTTCGTCGCT
>NC_027753.1:35055201-35075808 GCF_000695525.1 Brassica oleracea var. oleracea
GAAGATAGAGATGAAAGACAGTATGGCTATAAAATGAATTCAATGATAACCATTGATTATAGAAGAATTCACAGATAGATATCCCTCAGTTTACGGTACACTTCTCATTTTTCCCTATTATTAGAAAATCAAGCAACACCAATAAGGAAATAGATAATCTAAAATTGAGGGAAATCACAGAGAGAAAGGGAGTTATGATTTATGAACCATTCATAACAATCAAAACTATTATTGAAAAAATAGAAGTAATAAAAAAAAAACATAATGCGCTATATATGGCTAAAGCATCGCGGTGCATGAAAGACTAAGAGGTTGAGAGAATGTTTCTAGAGAAAAGAAACAGGAGCGTAATCCATAAAACCATGCATCTTTAGCCAAAAAAACGTATTTAATATAAGCATACATACGTTTTATCATTTGATAACAAGAAAAAGCTAAATAGAAAATAAAATCATAGAGATGTTGAACCAAAAGTATACATGATTGCATAAATGATCACCAACATAATTACATGGATATGTTCACTTTGGCTCTGGAACAATCTTTGACTTTAGTTATTATTATTTTTTTTTTTTGCTAAGAACGTAAATATCATAAATGATGAAGATTAGTCTACAAGAGTAGTTAACCTATACAAAAACAATACCCTGGCAAAAGAAAGTAAAAAAACAGGGGATTGATACTAAAGCGACATCATGGAGTTCCTAAGAGCACATGCAACGCTGAGTTTCAGCAGACTCGATTTCCAATGTTTTTTTATTTTTTATTAATTTTTTTTTTTTCGTCTAATTAAAAAGAAAAAACCAATCGTAGGCCGTCACGTGTTGTGGGGTCCGCAACACAGTAACGAAATTCGGCTGAGATCAATCTTTAGCTTGGAAGTTTTCGGCTCCGATCCGACACGAAAACCAAAAAAATCAATTTTTTAATATTTTTTTTTTAAGGATTTCTCCTATGGAACCTGCGTTGCATGTGCTCTAAGAAGCCCAAAAAGAGACCTATGCGCAAACACATAAGATCAGATTAACCAAAGCTGCATGAGGGCTCTGAAGTTCTTCCTAGTCCGCAATGCTGTGATGGAGTTAACAACCTGCATGTTGATGTCTTTAAACGCCACAAGCGGGGGAGACAAAGTCTGGTTAAAGAACATATTGTTGCGCTGCTGCCAGACCGTGTAGAGAAGAGTCTGCATCACAAGCATTCGTAGCACAGAAGGGGCGGTAGGACATGTACTACAAGCTCAATGAACTACAAGCTCAATGAATAAGCGCAGCCAGTCGCCGAAGTTAGGCACAACGCAACGGAGCCTGCGAGCAACCTCAGACCACAAAGTCAAAGAATAAGGACAAGAGAGCATGATATGGTCTCTAGATTCTGGGTGAAGAGAGCAGATGCAGCAACTGAGAGGGACTTGCATACCCCAAGCAGACAACCTGTCTCTCGTTGGAAGCCGATTTAAATTAGTAACCCACATGTGAAAAGCATGCTTCGGAGTTGCCCCACTAAACCAGATGTGCTTAGCGCTGGCTTGTGTTGTTCCTCTTGGTCTAAGGACCTCCCAAGTTTTAGAGGAAGAGTAGGTGCTGCAGGAATCACCTTCGACCGTCCAGCTGAAACTGTCTGTACCCATATCTGGTGAGGGAACAGGGATCGAAGAGAGGTAAGTGTGTAGAGTTACTTCCTCCTCTGAACGAGGATGAGGGAGTGCCCAACCTGTAGTGTTGCGGACATCAGCAACAGAGGCGTCAGGTCTGGTCCTGAGCCTGCGGGTTCCATCTTCGCCGGAAATAGAGATTAAGGGGCCCAAAGGGGTCCAATTGTCGTACCAGAAGCTTGTATCTTTACCGCTCTTAACATCACTGAATAAGAAGCGAGAAGCAAGGTCCCTCAAACGGAGTAAGCAGCACCAATTCCAGGAATGGCTTTGCGTTTCCTGACTTCAGTTATAAAAAGAAAGAAAATGATCCTCGACTATGATTTTCTTATTCTTTCGTCTCGTCCATATTGTTCTTGTGATTCTGACTTTACCAACGCGAGCCTTTTTCAATTGTACGACTTGTATTTTTCACCAGCCGCAACTTCTTTGGATCTCTTGGAATCCTCCTTTTCCATGTCGAGCTACAACTCCATGGAGTCCTACTTTGTGTTGTTTTGGGTACATCCTTGTCTAACTTCAAAATGTTTTCCAAAAAAGTTTGACCCTACTCTTAAGCAGTGTCAATGAGTTTCTTACTTGTTTAGATATTTTTAATTATCCTCGTGTAGCTCTTGAACATCATCAAGATATTTTTTTTAATCAATTTAACTTCAGCCTAAGTACAATATTACTGGTCTGAAACAGTACATTGGCCATCACAAGTAAATAGAAGATGATTTCACCATTTGCAAACCAGAAAAAAATCAGCTACCTTGAGTCTAATAAACAGAATGTGCTAATATATGACTGTATCAACGACAACAACGTGATGCGTGAATTGGCCCCCACCTTGTTTTTGAACATCCTCTTAATCAACTAGGAGGTTCGAAATTCACTTCTTTGTGTTAGTATACATATTCGGTGATGAACTACATTTCATTTTCAAGTAACATAGAATCAATGTTGGGGCATCAATTTGAGCAGAAAAGAAAATGTACATGTGTATTGAAATTTATCGCTTTTATTATAAACTTCACCAATTAAAATGGGTTATACAAAATGTCTTTGAAGAAACTGTACTAATAGGCCAAATGTGACGATAGTTTTTGCAACAATACTGGAGTTTACCCGCCAAAACTCTTGATGATGAGATTCTTCAAGACCCACCACTACCATGGCGGCTACATCCGTCGAACCATTCTCTACCCAAAACCAGTCAACGCCGTGTCACAACATATCCACGATCTAGCTAAAACCCAAAACCCCAGATCACGTTTGGTTGATGATCCAAGCTCTCACCCATGGCCTGAGTGGCTAGATTTGATGGGGATGCTGGTGAAGAAAGGTTACTTCGGAGAAACCGTGACGAGTCCCAAGGAATCGAATCATATTCGTACTGCTTGTCTCGATTTCGCCCGCCATCGATTCACTCTCGCGAGGTAACGCCGATTGATTCAAAAAACGAGCCTTTTGATTTGATCCTATATGGGTTTATCTGCATCTCGTGAATGAGTTTGCTTTCTGGATCATTCGTTGCATTATGTTTTCTAATTGAGTGAAGACTCCAATCTGCACACAAGCTGTTCGACGAAATGCAGATGAAACATAGAATATACTGATCGGTCTCTCAAGTGCTTTAATTGATTCAAATTCTGAGGCTTTTGATTTTATTCGATGTGAGTTTCTCTGCATCTCGTGAAGACTTTGTTTTCTTGATCATTTGTTCCATTAAATTGTTTTAAGTGAGTGAAGAATCTAAGGTGTTCGACGAAATGCCTGTGATACATTAGAATATATAGATCAGTCTCTCAAGGCTTGCATTTTGTTGTTTTTGCTTACAGATACTTGTCGAAGAAAGATATGAAAGTGATTGCTGGTTGTGGATGTCCCAGCATTGACAGGAAGGTTGTGAACTCAGGAAAACGTCTAAGGGCTTATGTGGGCATTGATGAAGTTAATGTATGTATTCTAGTTATAGCGTTAGCTCTTTCTTTTTTCTGAGGTTACACGTGCTTGGAACTTACTTCACCAAGCTTGGAACAATTTACTTAGTAGGTGTGTGGCTCTTGCAACTTGAGAGGGAAATGCGAAAGGGCTTATGCGCAAGCACGAGATGAGGAAGGTGCTAGGACTATAGATGTCATGCGTATACTGCTGACTTATGGGCTTGATTCCATTTCTCCTGCTGTGGTGAACCGTGCTTGTCAAACCAAGTTTGTTGAAGATTCTGTGAGGAAGTTGCTGAGAGAAAGCGTGGAGTATAGCTTGCAGGACGTTGAGTGTTCCGAGACTGTGGCATCTCGAGATGAGCTCCACCCAAATTCACTGGAGAATGATGAGAGAGACCCGCGGAAAAGGCCAGGGGATTGGCACTGTACAGAGTAAGTGGTCTCTTAATGCATTGGTTTGTTAGTTTGTGTACTCTGTTTTGTTATGAATTATTATTGTTTTGGCAGATGCAAGTTCCTTAACTTTGCGAAAAACATAAGATGCTTGCGGTGTGATGTATTTTCTGAGGAGCGGCTGAAACAGTTGAAGCAAGAACAGAAAGATCATCTCCCACTGAAGAAGGGAGATTGGATATGCCAAACGTGAGTTACATCTTTTACAGTGTCTGATCTGATTAAAGAAACACTTAACATGCATTTTATGGCCGCAGATGCAATTTCCTGAATTTTGCGAAGAACACGGGTTGCTTAAGGTGCAAAGACAAGCCTTCAATGCGTCAAATCAATCCGGGAGAGTGGGAATGCGAGTCGTGAGTCATCGTCATCATTATCCGTTTTGTTTTAATCTAGTATTCCCTTGTTTGAAAGTTTATATCATTTTGTATACATCATCAGGTGCTATTACATCAATTTTAGAAGAAACTCTGTTTGTTTGAAGTGTGATCACAAGAGACAGAAGGCTCAAAACGTCACACCGGATTCAAAGAGTGTTGGTGATCATCACAGCAGAGTTTCAAAGACGTGGAGTTTTGTAGAAGAAGAAGAGGAGGAGGAGGAAGAAGAAGGAGAAGAAGAAGGTGTGATGGGATTTCCAGTAGAAGGAGGGAGAAGTAGTGTTTCAAGGAGTGTGGAAAAGAGAGAGAAATGGAAGTTGGAGATGACACAGAGGATGAGAAGTAATGGGCATGAAAAGAAAAAAGATGATGATGAAGAGAGAGAGTCAAGAAGGTGTTATGATCGGAGAAAGATCGAGCTTCTAGGTAATTGCAGTGATGATGGAGAGATGGATGATTGGTTTTCTCCAACTTAAAGATAATCTGTTTTTTTTTTTTCTTTGGCTGGTTTGGATTTAGACATTTTTGTAGTAAAAGCATGTAATGTTGGACGCAAATTGGTTGACTAAAATATTTGAAAAAAAAACTAAATAATGTCAACTGTAAGATAATCATTTATTTTCTATGATCTAGACTTCTTATTGGTCTTGTAATGGTTTTCAATAAAAAAAATATTTGAAAAACCAAATAATGTCACAGACACCTAAATTTATATAAATTTTCTAACTTTCTATGCAATTTTTAGCTTAATAATTCAGCTGTTAGCATTTACGGTCTATTATTATGATTTAAACTGGCAAGCATGGATTTGTTGATAAATGTTCCGATATGATTTTCTTACAATTTAAGTTTGAAAAGAGTTGAGAAGGGTTTTGGATTATAATATAAAAGGGAATGCTTCTGATAATTTGAAGAAGCAACAAACTATACCTATACCAAATGTGAATGCGGAGAGGAAGTTGGAGCTTTGTCATCACAACTTGTTTTTGGCTTCGGACAAGACAAAGAGGTACAAAAGCAAAAGGAATCTGTTGCACTCGGCTTTACGCAATGACCTTTTAATTATTGCCCTTTTCCAATGCGTGTGAAGTTTGATACCGTTTCTTCAAGTCTCAAACTGTATACGCTTTTTTGTTACAAAATTTCTAACTTCGGTATCATCAAAACATACATTATTTGCAACATTAGGATATTAACTGTTCTGTAAACTCGAAAAGTGGATATTTAAATATTAAACATAAACTATTACTTCCGTAAAGAACATACATCTAAACCCAAAATACGAAAAATGCCTATCTTGTAGAACTTACTATGTTGTAATTCATATGGTATATGATATTAGCCTATAACAAATAACAGCTATCAATCTACCCATCCGCCAACATAAATTAATCGGTTTAAATGATAAAAGCAGAATAAGAAAACTTTTGCTAGTTTTTCACCAATAGATTGGTACCATCCAATACCAATATTAACGTGAAAACTGTGATCTCATTATCTTATACATGTTAGAGCAACTCCAACAATAAGTTTTTATGGAGTTCATACAATTAACAATAAATAAAAAAACAATTAAAAAAAAAATAACAATGAAAAGTTCTTACAATTCAACTTTTTAGAACCCATTAACAATCTTAAATAACAAATGTTACTTAACTAACATTTTATCTATTAAAGAAAAATCTGAAATTATAATACTATTATTTTTTTTCTTTTAGATACTTTCACGGTATCAAACTATTGAGGTTGTTCTGAGTTGTCGTATTTACAACTAAAATATGCACAAAAGAGTGACTAAAAAGGAGGGTTAGGTTGCCCAAAAAAAAAAAAGGAGGGTTATAGGTTTTGGTAGCTGCATACTTTGCTTGTCTACACACAAACGCGGACCTGGGTCATCCATATTGGTCAAGAGCTCAATAGTTTAAGTTTATAGGCTCTAAGCCTCTAACAAAGAAACATATAGAAAGCGACCTAAAATCAATTATGTTACCCTAAGAAAACACACCTGTGACCTGTGTATAGCCTTGATAATTTATTCAAAAAAAAGCCACTGTGTTGTATACCATTAATTTATAATATATCTTGCCACCCTAGCTGTATTATCATTATCATCTCCTCTGCCGATAAGTAATGTATATCACGATTTTTTTCTTCTAATAATTTATGTTGATTAGTCCCTATTTTATATACTTTTTTTTTGTTTGAACACCATATTTTGGTTTCTAAGTGTTACATTTTCCCGGTTTAACAATAAACAATATTAAACTAGTACCTAATCTTTTAAAGCCGAAGTACAGTTAATACTTAACCCTGATTTTTAAAAATATTTACCATGGAACGCCATTGTCTTTTAATTTAAAAATCAATGTTATTAATTTGATCTAACCAAATGAATATTTTTTATCTAATCATGATATGGTGGGCCACACTTAAAAACTTAATCGATAGCTTTAACTAAGTAGATTTCATTCCTAACTTATAGCAACATATGTAACCTAAAATTTGTGTTTTTGTTTTTTCCTAAATTTATTATTTGGAACTAATATTAGAAATATTGTACAATACTACGTGAGCTAATATCCTAATATCACGATGGAATCTGATAAATCTTACATTTAGTAATATTTATTTAAAATTTTAAAAATTAAAATGTTCACTAATGTTACCCATTGTCTAAAGTGGAATTATTGGCCACTGAAGCAAATAAATATTAACAAATAATGATTTTTCATTTAATCCTTATTTCGGATTAATTGTTACAGCCAAAGTGATATCAATAAAATCCAAAAACTTACAAACACATAAATTAAGTACAAAATTATAATTTATAAATTCCGCACTTTAAAAGCTTGGGTAAAAATCTAGTTATAGTTATTTTCTTTTACAGTGTCTTTGTTATTTTGTGTAATTATAAATAAAGACATATTTCATCGGTTTAAAAATGTAAACTATAATAAAAAAAAGAATATAAAACATTCTAAAGTAAATTTTCTATTTTAAGAAGTTATTAGAAATTAATTTTATCTTTAAATTTGTTTAAAATATTTTTTATGACGCCGAATAATGTGCAACAATATAATTCTAAAACAATGTGCATGCTTAAATCTGGAAACTTCGCAACTAATATAAACATATTATTGTGTTATCTAACAGTAGATTAAGAAAATAGAAGGTAACACCAATTAAAAAAAAAAAAAATTAAAAATCAAGGGAAGAACAAAAAAAAGAGTTATAACCAACGGGTTAGATTAGTGACATCTGACGAATAACCCAATACGGTGAATCCGTAGTTCGATTCATGTTGATCACCAGGAGATTTACAATTATCGACATCATTGGGATCCACAGATTAGTCTGTTGACTTTGGTCGCCTGATTTGGGTCGCCGGAAAATATGGTTAATTAAAAAAAAGGACTTATGATTATGAACTCATTAAGTTATATAGTACATAATAAGTTAGAGCATGATTAACCTGAAGTTATTATGATGAGGTTCTTAGCGGAAGTTAAGAAAACGTTTCTTAACTTTTAACTAAAAAAACTAAGAACCGGTTCTTAAATAAGAACTTTAAGAACCGGTTCTTAACCTTTTTAGCTAAAAGTTAAGAAACAATTTCTTAACTTTTAACTAAAAAGGCTAAGAACCGGTTTTTAAATAAGAACTTTAAGAACCGGTTCTTAAATATCTTATTTAAGAACCGGTTCTTAGCCTTTTTAGTTAAAAGTTAAGAAACAGTTTCTTAACTTCCACTAAGAACTCCACTCTAAAAATTCTGGGTTAATCATGGTCTTATGTACCCAACTAATGAAAAAATATAAAGAAGAAAAAGGAAGTTAAACAAAAACGGAATGTGCTTATATGGCTGTATCAAGCACAGCAACGTGGTGCCTGAATGATACTAATAATCAATGCCTGACGCTTCCCTTATTTTCTCATTTTCGTATATAAAATCATTATAAGAAATACAGATCGAAATCGAATCTCCTGATTACATTTTTATCATACAATAACATAATGAACAGTTCATTTTATTAAAGATAAAAGAAGCGTGTGTTGTCGCCATTTTCTTTTCACCTTTTTCTGTAACCTCTCCCTCTCTCTCTCTCTCAACCATTTCATTTTGTACTGTCTCTCTCTGATCATATCATGGCTTCTTCTGAATCCACTGGTACTCTTTCTTACATTCTCAATTTCATATTGGTGATTAGTAAATTATGCATCTCTACCATCATAAAATCGATCTTTAAACGTTTTATTGGGTTGTTTTCTTAGAAGTGAAATTTGTGCCAGAAGAAGATAATTTCTTGCAGAGACATGTCGCCTTCTTCGACAGGAACAAAGATGGCATCGTTTATCCCTCGGAGACTTATCAAGGTACTACGGTCTTCTTGAACAGAAAACTCTTTTAGTTCAAACCAAAATGTCTTAATCAATCTCTGTAATATCATTAAAATAGATTTGTTTTTTTAGATCTATTGTTTTTCTGCATATGGATATTTGTGCGGCTCTTATGGTCTGATGACTCTCTCATCTGAGTAATCAAAGTAAGATTTTCGATATTTTCTATACTAACTTTACTGTCTTCGGGACACGACAAAACAAGAACAGGGTTTAGAGCAATAGGATGTGGATATCTCTTGTCTGCATTCGCTTCTTTGTTCATCAACATGGGTCTTAGCAGCAAAACTCGACCGGTACATTAAAGATTAAGTTCCTAATGTTAATGATTTCATTCTTAATTACAAATAAAAAAGGAATCAGTGATATGTGTTCTTGATTTGCAGGGAAAAGGTTTCTCACTCTCTTTTCCTATAGAGGTTAAGAATATCCACCTTGCCAAACATGGCAGCGATTCAGGCGTTTACGACAAGGATGGAAGGTAAATTACAGAGTTTTATGATGATTTTAGTATATAGTTCTTACATTTTCAAAATATAATTATTTTCCAAAAATTGTTTAAAATAAAATTTTGAAGTTGTTAATATCTGTTTAGTAATATATAATTATATTTTGCAACCTATAAACTAATTCTACTGAATTAATATTTATTTAAACTACTGAAATAATTAATCATAAAATGATTTAATTGAAAATAATTTTATTTATTTTTGACATGTGTAAAAAGCTGAAAATATTATTTAAAATAGAAACATAACCTTTTTATTCATTTTGTTTGTTTTTTATTTTAAATTTCTTGAGGTTTGTGGAATCGAAGTTCGAGGAGATATTCGCGAAGCATTCACATACACATCCCGATGCTTTGACGGGCAAAGAACTCCAAGAACTCCTCGACTCAAACAAAGAAGCTAATGATCGTAAAGGAGCGTAAGTATCCCAACCGGTTTGTTTTAATTCGGTTTTTATTTTATTCTCTTAACCGATGGTATGTATCCGATTCTGAATGGTTGTTATACGTGATCAATTGAATAAATTTGCAGGATTGCTGCTTATACGGAGTGGAAAATCTTGCATTATCTATGCAAAGACAAGAACGGTTTGTTGCACAAAGATACAGTGAGAGCTGTCTACGATGGTTCTCTTTTCGAGAAACTCGAGAAACAAACAGCTTCTAAGAAACATCCATGAAACGCACCATTTTTAAAAAAAACTCTTGTATGCTTGTGAATCTGTTTATTTATAGAACATTTTATCAGTGAACAATGGGGTGAAGATTGCAATGTGTTTGATTCTCTTAAAATTTATAGTTTTTGTGTGTATTTTGATTGATTGTGTACGTACTTAAATCTTATTCCAATAAATGGTTATATACGTCAAATTAAAGATAAGCATATTTCAATTTTCATAGTTTCATTTTCGTTACGAAAAGTATACAATTTGTATGTAAAATATATATTTTTGTAATTAGTAAGTTTCTTTTAGAAGTGATACCATGGCCAAACCAGGTTGAGAAGTATAAATTAGATGTGAAAGGAAGAAGTAGAAACTAGAAAAAAAAGAAAAATAAGCAATGATTTACGGGCTTTGGTAAAGAAAAAAAAACATGAATCTTACGGACTTTTTGTTAAGGTGGCCTTGGTCTATGTAACTGGTTGAATAAAACTTGCCGACCTACACCAAATTTACTCTAATACAGTGGAAGCTACCTAATATATGAAAATGTGTCCAGGATTACACCATGTTTATGTTAATACATGTTACATATTCAAGATAAATGCTTATACGGTGGCAACACAATTGGATTTAACTGATTTTAAACAAATTTAGTTGATCAATCTTTAATATATTAAAGTTAACTCCGATTTAATAAATCCGACCCGACCCGACTTTTTTACTCCACCCGTGTCGAGTTAACTCTCTTGTTTGAATGCCTAATTTGAAAATTAGAGTTCATAACAACAAAAACCAGTTTCAATACCGATTTTACAGTGACCTGAAAGAGATAAATCTAATTTCTAAACCACTGTATCCAAAACACATCTTTGCCATTTTTCTTTTGTTTATATAGGCAACAACGAGTTTTGTCTCTTTCAGTCTTAATCCAAACAAACACAAGAAAAAGATAAAGATTTCTTTTAAAATTTGAAGCTGCAAAGGAAAAAAAACACATGAAGAAAGACTATAACTACAGACCAGTATTAACATATTAGACTAAATAGCTTAGAGATCTGCGGTCAAAGAAAATTTGAGATGTAGTGTAGTTAGCAGAAGCTCGAGGCAATTTGAGTGAAACAAACTAGATGAGCCTTCTTCTTAAGTTTCTGGATGTTGATTGATATGTACGCACCAGAAGGCCAACTCCAATGCCCAAAACCCACACATACACCTAGACCAATTCCCACATCAACCCTCACACCTGCATTGAACCATGACATTTCTCCATCTTCCATCTCCGTACTCTCTTCTCATATACATATCATCATCGTATTCTCCTTCATAGTCATGTTTATAGCTTTTGTATTCTGTTACCTGCACACAAATAAAACAACTCCAACACTTAGGCCAAAACATTGCAAAGAACTGAGACAACTTTGAACATACTTCAAAACTAACATACTTTCAGTGAGAAAGATATATCCAATGTTCTGTCTGGAAAAGAATAGATTTTGAACATGTTAAAACTATATGCTTTTATCACAAAGGAACTATCTTGAAGAAATAATTGTCTGCGTCTCCAATATCAAAAAAAAAAAAAATTAATAGAAAAATTCTATGGCAAGTAAATATATATTTTTAACACGAAAAATGGGTTTTGTCTTTATTGAAAATATTTGTATTTGGTGAAATCATGAAAAAGAAATTTAATCAGGAGAAAATTATCCGAGAAAATTATCCGAGAGTTAATTCGATATGATATTTGTTGTTGTTATGAACCCTAATTTTTGAATTGGAGATCCAAACAAGAGAGTTAATTCGATACGGATCGGTTAAAGGAGTTGGGTCAGGTCCAATTTATTTAATTGGATTTAATTTTAATAAATTACGGATTGATCCTATTAACTTCGCTTAAAATCAATTACACTTCATTGTGACGTTGCCACCATATAATCATTTACTTTGTATATGTTGTATGTATTAGCATAAACGTGATGTAGTTCAGAACATATTTTTATACATTGGATGGTTTCCACCATATTAGAATAAACTTCGCGTAGCTGACAAACGTTTTTCCACATTGGTTGATGCCCATATCTCTATAATATAACTTGGATCGGCCCGCCCTACGGGCGAAAAGTTATTATAAAAATTATTTTACAAGAATTTATATTAACTTATGAAACATATAAAATTATTATGTATTGAAAATAATATTATAAAAAAAAAATAATGGAAATAATTCTGAGATCATATTGTTATTGTTAATAAATATTTTTGATTTGAATTAAAATGATAACAACTTTCATTATTCTCTATCCTTAAATAATACAATATTAACAAAAATAATTAAGAAAATGTAATAATAGAAATATTCTTATTATTTCTATTTCAATTTGACATAGTAAAAATATAAAGTTTATACAAATCATACTATATTTATTTTAAGAAGCTTCAAATTTTTAAAAATATTAACATAATTAAGTAAAGAGCTTTTGTATTGTTGTCAGTTTGTCACCATATAAATCCGGCTAATCTGTAATAAAACACACAAATCATTATACAGAAAAGATAATGAAAATCAAATTCACGTTCCCTAGAAGTTAACTGAGTGTACCTGCCAACCAGCTTCTATGTTGTTAAGATACTTTCTGAATAAGTCACTGAGAAGCCATATCTGCGAGAAGGTGAACTCGTACCGCTGTTGTATCTTTGGCTCCCACACATTTATAGTTACTTTAGTTCCATAGTATTTATTTTTCCCCTTCCAAATAAGATATATCATTCTACAGTTCCAAAAACCAAAATAAATAACACATCTCAGATTAAGAAACCAGAAAAAACTTTTAACTCTTCTGATGACCACTTTGGTTCATGAGGACATATTCCTCAGATTTAGGAAACGGGAAACTTTTATACTTTTTCATGCCATATTTTTTGTTTGAACTTTCTCTCAAGACAACATCTTCCTCTGTCATGGTTCCTTCAGCACATTTACCATATCGATGACATAACTGAGGGATATGTATGTCCTTCTATTTTTGACTTCGTAAAGACACTTTGTTGTTATCAAAGAGTCCCTCATTAGGATACAATTTTTCAAAAAAAAAGTTGAGATTATACAACCTTCTTCGTAAAGACAAATTATTTCAATACTAAGATATGTTTTAAAAATAAAATATCTTAGAATCAATAAAAAACATGTCAATTTCCCAGAAACTGAGCAACCTCACCTCTAAGGTGGAAGAACAACCCATAATTCAGATCAGCAAGTCGAACAGAAGAGTTAACTATTATAATGAGAAAATATCGAATGCTATTGGATTTGTGAGGATGATTTTCAAGAGATGAAGCTTTATCTTTTTATAGGTGGAGATTCATTGCTAGAAAAAAGGGATAAAGCGAGATACAATGAATGAGAAATCATGGAAGCATTTATGAAGGTTGTTACGTAACGCTTCGGAAGATTACAACATAAGACGAAAAGACGCAATTAAAGCTTGGCACAGAGGTTTTTCACATCGATTTGATTCACTCAATTCATCATATCTCCTCCATAGCTGGTGTAGATCGAAGAGGACACGAGCCTTAATTTTTGGTCACGCCATCGGGGAAGACAACCTTTCTCTGTTGGGCCAATTAAATGTTTAGAAGTCCATTAACATGTGAACAAACGAAACATAACTCGATTAAATGAAACACAGAGTCTTACTTATCTGAACACGTGTCAGCTCCAGAACGCATGACTTTCTGACGTGGCATCCTAGGTGGTAGCATAGGGGAAAAGCAAACATATTTAT
Organism: Brassica oleracea var. oleracea; assembly: GCF_000695525.1. Taxonomy (NCBI): domain Eukaryota; kingdom Viridiplantae; phylum Streptophyta; class Magnoliopsida; order Brassicales; family Brassicaceae; genus Brassica; species Brassica oleracea. The sequence goes on from NC_027753.1 coordinate 35,068,973, forward strand.
ATATATATAGATTTGAGAAGTAATTTTTTACGCTCTCATATTAATTATTAGAAAATCTAATTATAATGATATCATTAATGAATTATAAAAATTATAGCTAATATCATTATTAACATTTTCTTTTCTTTTTCTGATAATTTTTGTTATTTATTTTAGTTTCCTTTTCTTTATATTTGTTTTCAATTCACTTATATAAAAAGGAAATATTTATAAAATTTTAAAATGTGGTCATCTTAATAGTTATTTTGAGGTAATTTTCCAAATTATTATAATTTTAAATTATTTTACTGTTAAATTGGTTTCCAAATCACATATATATAAAAAATGTTAAAAAAGTGATATTGTATATATAATTGATTTCCTAAAAAGGAAAATCATCAAAAAAACATAATATTATAAATTAAAAATTACTAAAAATAAGTTTTCTATCAACCAATTTTTTAATAAACTAAAGACTAATTGCTTTAAAGAACTAAGACTATAATACATAATTACATAATTAAGATAACATAAGTTGAGATATTTTAATAACTAATAATACAAATACTATGTCATTATTAAAAATGATATTTTTTGCTTAATATTTTAGTTATTTTTTTAATTTTATGTTATATAGTTTTTATAAAATTGAATACATAACAAATAGTATTTACAAAATGTTGTATGTCTGGTTTGATTATTCAACTCCCAACATATAAATTCTTCATCTTTTTTTCTATTTTTATTTTAAAAACAACAAATATTTGGTATACATAGATTTCAACCAACATTAATATAAGAAATTATAAAAATATATTAGTCTTAGTATAGTAATTAACAACACTAATCTTAGTATATTCTTAAAAACAATTGGGTTTAATTAAAAAAAATCCTACAATCAAATGTACACATAATAAAAGTAATCGAACTGACTAAATATTCTACATACAATAAATGTCTAATTAAAAGTAAAATAATATAACTTAAAATATATATATATATATATTAGAAAATAATTTAAATGTAGTTTAGGTAATTATTATAATTTATTTACTTCGTAAATATCTATATGAAAAATCACCTAGTGGCTATATTGTTTTATAAGACAGGCCCGATTCATAGATCAGTTTTTGTGGCCTGGGTACACTAAAGACATGGACAGAGACCAATGATTATGGGTTTTAGCCTGCTTTCCTGAATCCTGATAATAGATCTTGTTTCCAACATGTTCATGTGAAAATAGGCAGGCTTTGAGAAGAAGAAAACTAGAAAAGTGAATTAAAAAGAAAAAAGAATGAAAACATATCGTCTTGTAATATAGCTTTTGAATTCTTGTTAATGAAATATCATTTTTGGCACATACTATCTTTTGCATCTAGACTGAAACGAAGGTTATCCGTGCAAACAAGACGATTCTTTTTTCTTTTTCTTTTTTTTTTTAAAAACAAGACGATCCTAATTGTGATTATTCATGCAAACAAGACGATCCTAATTGTGATTTGTAAGCAAGGATTGTTTTAAAACAACCAATAGGCAGATCAATGTCCTTTATGGAGTAGAGTTATATTGGATGTCTCCATTTAAATTTAATTTTAATTTTAACAGATTTCCACAAAAATTTCAAGAAACGTTTTCTTTTCTTCTTGGAATTGACGACGAGTCAACCACATTCGGTTGGTCTATATTCAAGAATTATCGACTCCACAATATAATTTTTTATTATTATTTTCAAGACCAACGACTTATATATATCAAGTCAAGCACGAAATTACTCACCAAAATCCCTTAATGTCTGCATCAATTTATTTTCTCCTTAATATATATATACCTTTTCTGTATCGAAAAGATAATGGATCTACACGCCAAGGAAAACAAAAACATTGTGTCACTGCTTTACCTCATTAGTGATTAGTAACATTCTGGTATCATAAACGTTTCCTTATATTATCTGTGTGAAACTACAACCATGTTGTATTTAATTGAAAACAACAAGGATTACAGTACTATATTACAATATAACAGTAAATTTTGTGTAGCGGGTCGTTGCAATTACTCCTGCCGATTTTTTTTTTGTGAAGCAACTATTTCAGATTCAAACACAGTGTTAAAGAGGTAAAAAAAGATCTATATGTAACAATATATAGCCAAAAAGAAAAGTCTTTACAATTAATTGATGGTGTTGTGTTTCCAAGAAGGCAAGAACCATACAACAGAAGGTCAACGAGTATTATTGTCTTCTCTACAGTGCCGTCCCTGCCATAAGGCAGCTAAAGCTTGTGCTTTAGGCCACATATTAATCACAGTTCTTAAGGCCACGTATTAATCACAGTTTTTAAGGCCACATTGCAATAAAATGATTGTAGTTCAATGTCTAATGCAATATCTTGTTACTCTTTCTTTATTTCAGTGATGTGTTTTGTTTTGGACTTACGTTCCAATTTTCGTTGGTTAGCGTGGTTTTATTTTGAGTAATATTTTTTCTTCTTTGTGTTAGTTGGTTTTTGTTACTATAATATTATCTTTTTCATTCGATTGTTTAGATGTTTATCACAATAAATTTTCATCTTTCATATATAGTTTGACAGTTTTATAATTTTTATTTAAAAGTTATTTTATCATTTTTTTATATAAAATAACTCCCTAATATTTATTGATGATCTAAATTAATATACATTTTTACAGAAGAAAACTTTCAAACAAAAGTTAACCACTATTTTTAAATATGATTTAGGCCACAGATTTTTTTGGGACGGCACTGCTTCTCTATATGCATTAACCGGTCCCGTAACAATACTTTGACGTTGGAAGCTTTCGAAGTATTTGTTTATCTCTTTTCGTATTATATGCATGTGAAGTTATTTTTGCGAAAGAAAGTTTAGTTAAAAAACTGATTTTTGGTGGTTAAAACATGCTTCATTTCCCTTGTCCCAAAAAAAAAAATCTCACTGCATAAAAAGAAGAAAAAGATGAAACAACGTAAGGGAAAATGGCTTATTCGCCTATGAACTAATTGTTCCCGGTTTTTTCACACACGAACTTTTAAACTATGCAAAAAACCACATGAACAATACGAAAATGGCTTATTCCCCTATGAACTAGTTTTTTCTGGCTTTTTCAGACGCGAACTTTTAAATCATGCCAAAAAGCACATGAACAACTCTATTTTTAGAATTACATACACAAACTATCTATTTTAAACTAATTCTCCTAAAACTGTAATGGTTTAATTTAAACGTTAACTTGGTTTATGACATGTGGAAAATCGGTTTAATTTGGGTTGATAAAAAAAATACTATGTCGTTCTATTCTTTTTTATCAATTGCTCTTTTTTCAGAAATCGTTTTACTCTTCATCATCAGTTGGGGATACTGCGCCGATTTTATAGTTTCTTGTGGCAATACATGGAGATTGTAAGCTAGTAGTTGCTGCTTTTCTTTCTTTATGCATCATTTAAAACATTTTATTCTTCTGCGGAATAATAAATTTTACCTCTAATTGATGATGAAGAGTAAAACTATTTTCGAAAAAGAAGAACAGTTGACAAAAAAGAGAAAAAAAGATAAAACTACATAGTATTTATCAATACAAATTAAATCGGCTCTCCACGTGTCACAAACCTAGTTAACATTTAAATAACACCATTTACTGTTTTAGGAGAACTAGTTTAAAAATCGATAGTTTGTGTATGTTATTCAAAAAATAGAGTTGTTCATGTGCTTTTTAGCATGGTTTAAAAGTTCGTGTGTGAAAAATCAGGAAAAGTAGTTCATAGGGGAATAAACCATTTTTTCGTTGTTCATGTAGTTTTTGGCATAGTTTAAAAATTCGTGTGTAAAAAAGCCGGGAACAATTAATTCACAGAGGAATATGCCATTTTCCCAACAACATAAAGCCAGTATAACTAATTTTCATATTCTTAAATAACTTTCAGTTTCCATTGTCTATCCAAATTCTATACGCTGTATATATAACTTTCGGTGTCATATTCTCATTCCGGTTTGTCTTTAACAAGATGATAGGAAGAAGCTTCCAGCATTGTGCTCTATAATCATATACTGTACATTGATATGATCATATGAATAATACCAAGTAATGAATACGTCATGAAAACGAGTTATGGTTAACCAAGTTGAGAGAGACAAATCCAAGTTGAATGCAATTTTAACAAAAAAGTATATGTTAAGAAGTTAATATAAACGTATACAAACTCCACATCAGACCACCATACTATAAGAAACATCCTTAATTTATATGCCTCACCCGTTAGTAGCTTATAGTAAAGGGTAACTAATTATTTACCCCTTATTTATAACTAACAACAATATACATATATAGAAGCTAACGACTTCATTCACACAAATCGTCACTACTTTCAAAGTCAATATATGAATCCAAATAATACAAATATTCTTGATTTAAAGAAAATTGTGATGGACATTAAAACAAACGCACATTGCAAAATTCCACAATGAAGCTCTAGTCAATTAAGTCTGAACGTCCACCAAAGTATAAAAAAAAAGCATGCAACATGAAAACTACGTACAAATATCCCCTTATTTACGACAATCCACTTTAAAGGCAACCTCTTGGCTCCGCAACTTCTATTTTACTCTCCCTAAAAGACTTCACCGTTTATGTCACTATTCAGATCAAAAATGTTCAAAACAAAGATGACCATTTTCTGTTTCTTTCTCACCGCCCTCATCCTTATGGTCCCAACTTCATCCACCGCCACAGACAACCCAACTTACTCCGCCTCCACAGACACGTTCATATATGCAAATTGTTCGCAGGCCAGATTCTCTCCTGGCTCCGCATACGAGACCAACCTCAAGTTCCTTCTATCTTCCCTCGTCAACTCCACCGTCCTCAACCGCTACAACAACCTCACTGTTCCCTTCGGTAGTGGAGTAAAACCTGAACCGGACGTTACTGTATATGGTCTTTTCCAGTGCAGCGTTGACCTAGACCCAATTTCTTGCTCATCGTGCGTATCACGCGCCATCGCGCTGGTCGGAAACACGTGTCCCAACTCGTACTCCGTGTTCTTGCAGATGCAAAATTGTCTGGTCCGGTACGACAAGAGCTCCTTCTTTGGCGTTCAGGACAAAACGGTGATGCTTAAGACGTGTGGACAGCCGATGGGATTTTATGACCAGGATGCGTTGACCAGAGTCAATGACGTCATCGGTTCTTTAGGTTCTGGGAGTGAACCGGATAGGACTAGAGTGAACGGGGATGTTCGGGGTATGGCTCAGTGCACAGAGGATCTAAGTCCAGCACAGTGTCAGGATTGCTTGACCGATGCAATCGGACGGCTCAGATCTGATTGCTTAATGGCCCAGGGAGGGTACGTCTACTTGTCCAAGTGCTACGCGCGTTTCAGCTTCGGTGGTAGTCATGCACGTCAGACCCCAAACTCAAACTTTGGTCAGCTTTCTTTATTTTAATTTTGGGAAGCATTAATAAATAGTCGTAGTCACACACAACAGGAAGAATAATAAAATAACTTGTAATGTTAGCCATAGTCTATAGATGACCAGGGCCGGCTTATTAGGGCACAACCGGTGCGATCGCCCCGGACCTAAGCCAGTGTCCTCCCGAATAATATTAATTAAGGGGTCCAATTTTTTTATAAATCTATATTTTTATATATAAAAAATATAAATATAATAAATAAAATTGAAAATGGTCCAAATTATTTGATATGTATATAGTTTTATTTTCATTACAAAATACTACTGATTAAATTTTAAAAACATTTTAAACACTGTCTACATATAAATTTTAAAGGGTAAAAAAAAATATTTTTCGCTCTAGGGCCATAAGGGTTGAGCCGGCCCCGTAGATGACAACGTTTCTATAGAAGCGTTGAACTGTGAGAATTATTTGGATGATTGATTCTCCAGTTAATAGTAGACTTTACGACGAAAATGTATAGTTTTTAGTGTACTATTTGGGTTATTTTGCAGGAGGAGAGAAATATGATAAGGATGATGACGACAATAATATCGGGAAAACATTGGTGATAATAATAGGAATCATCACGTTAGTCATCTTACTCGTTGTGTTACTCGCTTTTCTTGGAAAGAAACTCAGAAAATTACAAGGTATTTTCCTCTATTTAATTTAATTTTTTTTTCCTTTTATTTATAAAAATCTAAATCACTATACGTATGAATTTGCAGATGATAAATGTTGTAGATGAAAGGAAATGTGAGAAAGAGAACAATCAACAACTCGAGTCAAGCCACTAGCCACTAGCCACTGCTAGTTGTGTTTTTAAAATTTTAAGTTTTGTGACCTTGCATGCTTCATTAGATGTATAGATGTATTATTGTCTTAAATGAAAAATAATGGACAAAGCTTCCTCTTTTTTCTCTTTGTTAATCGAAACTTCCTTATCTTCTGTTTAGACATTACGTAGTATCTGATTTGGTATTTATAAATATCGTTTAAATCTATATTATTAAAAGAGAAGTACATATTTGAAAATGTTCTTACTTCGTTAATTAAATTCCCTATTTTTTTGCTTAACTTTTTCAGTTGCATTTATGAAATATCCTAAAACGAATAAAGCTGTCTAATTTATTACTTGTCTTTTCAGTTACATTAATGAAATATACTTAAATGAATTTAAACTTCCTATTTTATTGTTTGTTTTTTTCAGTTACCTTAATGATAATCACATGGGCTTTCTTAATAAGGTCTTTTAACATAATTGGGTTATGGACATTTAATTTTTATCTTTATCTCAAAACAAAAAATATAAATAATTTATTATTAATAAAACATCTAAAATTATTTACATAAATCAGCTGTTTTAATATGTTAAATTCTTCATATAAGTTTAAAAA
>NC_027753.1:35075872-35101471 GCF_000695525.1 Brassica oleracea var. oleracea
TATAATATTTCTTCATATTTTACATTCATAACCATTATTTTTATATATCATATACAATTCTCTAATTACGTACATATGTTCAATTTGTTTATATGATAACGACTATTCGTCATAAATCAATGGTTTAAGACCCCAAAAAAGTAATTTACTTAATGAATATAATATATTAAATATTACAAATACATCATTTAGTTAATTAAATAATCAAAAACCGTAAATTCATATCAGCGCTGGCGCGCGGGTCGGGATCTAGTCTTCTTTTATTAAGACACATTTGTGCAGTGTCTATAAACACATACACACACACATAGAGATGTGTTAAAAATAAATGTATGTGTCGAGAATAATGGAACATATATAGGAAACCGAAAATTAGGATGGCGATTTAAAACAAAATCATTTTGCTCGTAATTATATAAACTCATACTTTAACTGAAGATTTGGCCTTATGTGTGATCAGTGATTTAATCATTTAAAATGATAAATTAAAACTGTAAGCCGATTACCAAATGCTTAAGGAATTTGACAGATCAACTAATGTCTACGTATTTTCCATATATTTTTTTAAATCTTCTAAAGTTATAGATTATTGTTTGAACAATAACAAGGTCATTGTCTTACACCTTACAAGATAACAATGTTCTCAAACAATATTTTTAGTATGATATTATTTATATAAATCTTAATTTATTATTAACAATACAATTTTGGTTTGTCAAAACTCGAAAACCTCACAAGCAAATATAACGGATCTAGTGTAGTGGACAGTGTGCTTGCTTATGTATAGTGGACAGTGTGCTTGCTTATGTATGTTGGGCCTTTGATAAGCAAATGAAACTTATTACAGCCCGTTGAGAATCACCGTGGTTGCTATTGTAATCCAACGACACATATCTATCTATAATAATAAAGTTGGTTTATCTGTCCTCTCCTTCGTCCACGTCACTTTGGAGAGAGGCGTTTTGCGCCACGTGTCGCGACATCAGAGCTTCTGCGATTTTTGCTCCCCGGCGCTCTTTGATCTATCGAATATTATCTGGGCTTTTATGACAATAGTTAGAGTAGGCACAGACATTGAGCCATATTAGAGACCCATCCAAAATTGGGTTTCGCCTTCCTCTTCTTAATCCTCTTGCACGTGCAACCTCCACGATGAAATTCAGACTTTAAGCGCCGATCCGAATTCAATAATGTCTCACTAATCCATAAATCATTTATTTACTCCTTGAGTTTTTCGTTATTACTCCGCCCACTTGAAGCAATCAATCTATCTCTTCGTTTTCCACAGTAACCGTTGAAGCTTCGGCTATAAATATCGGTCCTTCATGCGATGATCAGCACAACTCAAACGATATCCAAAAGCCATTTTTTCGTAGCAACCCATCCGAGAATGGCTAATTCCTTCATCATTCTTGCGGAATTGAAAAACAGGGACCAGTCTCTCCAAGGTCACCCTCTCGATCACTCTCTAACTTTCGTTATCATCTCCTTGCTACTTTCGATTTCCAAATTTTAGTGGTTTGTTCTTTTTTTTTTTGTTGTGGAATAGTGTTGGAGGATCAAAGGATTGATCTTTTGGTTTTAGCACGTTTGATTATAATTTTCTGCCCAGGAAGATGACAGGCTTAGAGTATGTGATCAGTGATGCTACTGAGATTGTCCCGTCAAGATTATATCGATGCAAACATATAACAAGGTTATGTTGATGCTAACGTATAATATCGTGGACGGTACAATATACCAGGCTCCACAGCGTTGTAGTGTCGTTGCAGCTCGTGTTGTATGCTTCTTCATCCTTTCTATTTATGTTCATGTGTTGCTTGGAGGGCATAGACTAAGCGAAGGTTTTTTTTTTAGTTGCTGCTAAAGTATTTTTTGTTTTCTTCTCTTTCTCCTTTAAGGTCGGGCTGTTATTAATATTTAGAAGGTTTCTCTGCAGCTGCATTAAAGTTGGGGACGATTAAGCAGGGTAAGATTTTGCTTTCTTTAATAAGTTGGTTCTGTCTCAGTTTCATGTGATGTAAATATTTTCTGCTACTAAGAGTTAGTTTCAAAGTTTGTTGCAAGCTCGACTAGCTATGTCCACAAGACCGGACTGAGAAGTATATGTTTTTTGTATGAACTGCATGTAGATGCAAATGTAAAAATACTTTTCATTAACTTAGGAAGGTCATATCTGAACAGATTTAATTTATCAAGTACTTTAGAATCTGTTGTTCTTTATTGTGATTAACTTCATCAATCTTATGATATGATCTATAGTTGTCAATTGATGCTAAAAACCAGAACAAGCCTTCTGAGACAAAGCCCCCAATGGTACACAATCTTTCACACCACTTCTCTTCCGGTAAATATCTCCAATAAAAAATAATTTTTTTTCCTCAGTTGGGTTTTATGGGTGTGCTCTGTGACAGAGGAATTGAATTTGATGTTTTTAGATTCATCAAAGATGATGTCTTCGTAGAAATCAGGAGCAACACACCTTATATAAGAAAAAAATGAATTGAACAGTATCTATGTCGAAGAAGTCAAGAGTTCTTTGAGCAACGCGTTTCTTCAGGTCGATATTGCTTTAGCAGAGGACCGCAACAGAGGCTCTTTTCTCAGGCTTTTCTTTCGGTACCTCGGCTCTTGCTGCCCTTATTTTTGGAAGGTATGTTTGTTAGCTTTGACCAAACCTATCTTCAGAATCACTAAGATTCAATTTTAAGTGAAGGTTTGTTTGCTCATGATTGTTGTTCTTTTTCTGCACCAGACACTTAATGTTTGCAAATTCAGCAGATGGCAGAGCCGTTCTCTGTAGGAATGGTGAAGCCATAGACTTGTCTCGAGACCACAAACCAATCTACTTACCGTAAAGAAGAAAGTCTAAGGAAGTGGCGGCTTCAACGATGCCAGTTAGTTAAATGGCATAGCGATTGGGACATGTAACTACCACGAGGGTCACGATCTCCACTCTTAGCAGAGCCAGGAGATCAAAAAGATACATTTAACAGAGGAAGACAAGTTTCTAATAATGGGATGCGACGAGATTTGGGACGTTTTGACAATTCAAAAGGTTTTTGTATCGTTAGGTGTGAATTACGTCGATCACGATGACCCAATAACGCTTGCTTTGAGGTCTTTAAGGCTAAATAAGTTTGATAACCTAACATTGGTTGTTTGATTCTTGTCGGCTGATGACATAAGAGCAATGGTCGCTCCTCCGGTGGAGGATCAATGGTGTTGTAGTTTTCTCAGAAGAGATTGAGGGCCTTATTTGATGGTTGAATGAAAAGATAATGACATTCCCTTTTGTGTTCTTGGCTGAGCTTTTTCTTGATTTTGTATATTTGGTGTCTGTATCTAACTTCGAGTGTCTATGTGCCCAAGTTTTGTGTAAGCGGTTATTTGTTCGTGCATGGATTGAAAGATTTTTTTATGTACATGCTACATTTAGTTTATATACATGGATTCCAGTTTATGAAAACAAAATATATTTGTATGCTTGGTTGCTAACTACATACATTTCCAATTTGTATGCTTGGTCAGTCGCTATTTTGTCCACTTTCTTAAGTAAGAAAATAGTTTTGTAATATGAACATTAACAATATACAATATTAAACACGTGAGAAACCAACACTTGTCCAACATGAAAATAGTTTTACAAATTTGTTCACTTTTTAGAAGAATATAACTACACTAGATATTCCACAAATTAAAACTTTTAACTAAAACTATTTATAAATTAAAACTTTTTATCAATTTTAAGTTGGATCAATTCAAAATATGACACAAATCGATAAAATAATAAAATAATATTTTTTTAAAGATCTTATGCAAATTTATCGTCTCACTAGAGTCATATAATAATTTATATATATAAATTTTCTATAAATATAAATAATATATTGTATTGTTTGATTTAGATTTACAATTGATTTTATTTTTATTATTATTTTATAATATCTAAATATTTGTCTCTAAAACACATTTAAATTACATGATACATATCTCATAACACTAAAAATGAACTATAAGTTTCTGTCTAACATGAAAAGTTTCTATAACTTCCATAAAGCAATACTTTCACACTTTAAAAAAAATAACTGCATCCACATAAATCAGTGGAATGTCAAATTAAACAACAAATAACTACAATTATTAATATAACCGTAACCCACCATCTAACAAAATATATATATTAGATCTTCGACAAATAGAAAGATTCACATGAAAACATATTTTCCACTATATTCACAAAACAAATAAGATGGAATCAAATATTTTAGTCAACAATTATAACTCAGACGAAAGCATTGACAACTACGACGAAAGCTCTTCAGGCACAAACCATGCCATCCATTTCAAAAACCTTAAACTATGATATTTTGCAGCGCAATCACTCATGATGATAGAATCAACAAATTCAGTTAATGAAACAATGTTTGAATAATAACAATTCAGAGGTTCATTGAGGGGTTAAATCGGTACTTTTCCACCATAAACCTAGCAAATGACTCAACCATCTTCGTCATCCGCATATGAGAACTATGATAAAGGTATATATCTTTATAGTATATTAATGTTATGCATAACCAATTTTGAAGAGGTAAATAGTTTTTGAATAAGCTGTACTGGAAAAATAGTCAATTCAAATCCAACCAATGTAAAACATGATTAAGAATTCAGTGAGGATTTGAAAACAAAGTATTTAACCAATAGAACCAAATACAAGCATTTATATTTTTTCCTTATAATGCATCAACTTTAATTTGTACCAGAAAATATCATTCTCTTTTAACATATATTCATTTTCATGTTTTTGAACTTCTTTTCTTTACTAAAACCATAAAATAAATTGTTAATTCATTTAAAAATAAAACATACAACTACGCGCCGGAAGACCAGCAATTGCCTCTACGAAAGAGTCTTCGCCTCATTATGCATTATTGTTGTCGAATACTTTTCAAAGAGAAAAAGCAAAGTGGTGTGATAAATATCAAACCGTTTCACAAGAAAAGCAACCACACATTTCACATGTGCGAGTTCACAAATAAATAGCCATGAATTCACCTCTGCTTCTTTTCTAATAAAAACAAAATGAATTAAAATCAGATCTGATGAATTTCAAATTTTCACTCCGAAACTAGGGTTAAGATTTAGACTAAAATACAGAATTTTGTTTTTTGAAAAATAAATAAATAAATTGATGATTTTGGTATGAAAAATTGTGTTATTGATCTTATAAACTTATAAAATTATGATGAACGAGGGGTATAAACATACAAATGAATACGAGAGTAATTTGAGTATAGATTTTGATATTCCGTCTTTTTATAATTGTTAGGAGGAGAATCGTACTGGTGCTATGGTATCCCACAAGTAACAGCTGTTTTGAGTAGGCATGGGACTTATATCCGAGATCCGTTATCCGATCCGAGATTTATTCCGATCTGATCCAAAAAATGGATATTCGGAGGATCCGGATCTTGATTTTACGGATTCGGCGGATCCGGATAATAAAATTTTAGGTCCGGATATCTGGATTCGGATCCGAACTTGCTATTACTTACTATTTATTTAAAATATTTAAAATTTAATTATATTTATATGTGTATACTATATGCAATTTCTATATAAAATAATGATTTTTTATATTTGATTCAATTTCAATAATTTTTCATTAAAAAAATTAATAGGCTAAATAAATTAAATAAATCATTTTAATTAGCTAGTTTTTAATTTATTTTTATTTTTAAAAAGGATATGAATCCGGATATCCACGGGAATTCGGATTTTAGTCCGGATATTAGAGATGTTAAGATGGTAAAACTCAACCCATTTAAACCCACCTATTTAAGACCCACCCAATTTAGATCTCATATCCATTTAGACCCATTTAAAAATAGGTTTATTAGAAGTACCCATTTAGAACCCGCGAAATTTACAGGTACCCATTTAAATTCATTTAGACCCATTTAAACTATTGTTGATTTAATTAGATTTTTTTAACTTTATGCTCTCTTAGCAAAAATTATATGAAACAAATGAAAAAATTAACTATTTTTTATTATATAAAGGGGAATTTGGAGACGTATACATAACATATTAGTAAATTAAGTTTATACCCATAACATAGTTTAGGCTATGATATTATACATATTGTTATGCAGTTTTCCAAAAATACCCTCTGATGCGCATGTAAAATCGATATGTTGGGTGTTTTGTTTAACTTGGAAATTGAAAAGTCTTTTTTCACTTTACAAAAGAAAGAATGCGACAAAAAACATAGATTTGGATAGTGAGAAGTTTTGTTTGTCTGCATTTGGGAAAGAAAAAAGATTACCATGTCGTTAACGGCTGTAATGATCTTTGTAATAGTAAAAAAAAAGTTAGGGTTACAGAAGTTGGACAAAATTGACGGCGGTGTGAGTGATTGCTGAACGCAAAGGGCATGAATCGAAGTAAGTCCGTGTGATTTATTAGCGGTATGAAAAAATATAATCTTGTTCGCAGCAGCCTCAATCTGGGTTTCCGGTAATTAAATCAGATCCGGCATATATTTTTCAGATCTGATGGAAGAGTTTAATGGTTTCTGAAGACAAAGGTAATTTCTGGCGATTTTTTTAGTTAACCAGTAAGTGTGGCACTTGAGACATAAGGTTTATTGTTTCCTCCTCAAAATGGGAACTGGCCATGTATGTGTCTGTGTTTTTTGCTTTGTTTGTTATCCCACGGACGTTTCTGAGTTTGGGTGTGAGTATAAACGTAATAAATCTGTAAAGATATATGGTTATACTATATAAGAAACATAAATAGTATAGTAATTCAGTTGTACTTGTACTAATGAAACTGATTCAGTGTACTGTGAACTATATACATATTTACTTGCAATTATTTGATGTATGAGGTGAAGGCCATCAGTATAATATATGGAAACCTTTAGTTTTCTGACAACTGTTTGAGTTGCGGTACAGACATGAGTTTTAGATTTCATCAGAAAACCGAAAATTGTCGATGTTTATATTTGTGTGTTGGTCGGTCTGTTGTCTTGTTTGGTCTGTTGGATTACATACAGTTCTGGATTTGGTTGGGGTGTGGAAACGTAAGTACGTGTGTTGCTGTAGGGATGATGCCAAATGTACCAGCCGAAAATTTTGGAAAATATGACTATACAACGTAAATAGTATAGGATGCTATGCTGTATAGTTCACATGTTTTTGTACTATGCAACTAAATAGTATAGTGCCCCGTCTGTTTACAATTGTTGTTTATGTTTTTCTGAATAGCCCCCCTGCATTATTTAGGTCCTCACATTGTTTATTTTCATTGGATGGGCGGACCGGGAAACACAATGTATGTGGCAGAAGGCCAGCTTAATGGAGGCTTGCGACATCATGCACAACCAACGAGACAAAATTAGACAGCTCAAAGCAGTGAACAATGAATTCCTATGTGAGAGAAATTATGTTCACGAAGGCTCTAACGCTTCCGGTGACGCCCCCAGGGATTTTGATGATAATAAGAAGCTTCAATTCGAAGTTCTCAAGGCTGCTGAAAAAGAGATTTTGCTTCGAAACTTTATTGCCATTTCCTGGGCATGGTTTTAATTTCTTTGCCACTGCTATCATTTTCTCCATGGTTTTACAGTAACTCATCGAAGAATGGTCTTTCTCCGCACATGTTTTATACTTGTTTTCACTTCCTATTCTCGTAAAGTGTTTTGGCTTGCCGCAAAAAACCTATGATGTTTTTCCTCTCTTATGTTTCTTTTATTTGTGACTTAAATCCTCTAGCCGTGTTTGTAATAACTTTGCTTTCCATTTCATTACATAGCAGTGTATGCTTATGTATTGTATTATGATGTTTGCCTTCATGTCATCTTTAACGTATTCTATCTTGCGACTAGTAGACATTGTGTGGTCCTGTTTTGCTTGCTTACCTTTAATAATTGCATTCTCTTCTGTGTGTCTATATCACCTCAATCCATGTCATAACATTAGGCCATTGCAACTTGTCTGAACGCATGTATTGAGGATCTGACTTTGCCTAAACTAGAACATATATCATATAGTATAGCTTTGTTTGGGTTACTTCCTACACATGTATTGGAACATTATTCAACATCACATAGAAACGTGGAAACAAAGCGAACTTGGACGTATATGATTTTTACCAAAATGTGGGCATACTACATTGAAAATAGGGTAGTCTCGTTCCCGTGCATGGGTATATTGTATATTTTTGGGCCTCTTATGAATACACAGTTACCAATTGTTGTGACTTTGTGTGTGGCAGAACTTAACTCGACTACATAGACTATAGTATAGTATTGTCGTATAGTATTGCCTCTGCGTTTTTTCATAACCCAACATGCGGACACAAATTAAGCACATATGTTTTTAACTTCACTCCTCTCCCCACGCACACGCGCTTGCAGGGTTATTCATGGCAATATTGGGCGTAACTAGTCCCATCGGAGGCTTTCTACTGTAGAATGGCTATAAGCTTAATATTAGGGTCCAATATGAATATTCACAAAATTCACCCTTATATAAACGTAAATCAAATTATCTTAGTAAAATCAACTTTTCCCGCCAACCGTAAAACCAAGTTTTTCCGCCAACCGTAAAACCGAGTTTTTCCTCCAAAACTGTAAAATCAAATTTTTTCGCAAAACCGAAAATCAAGTTTTCCGCCAAAAACGTAAAACCGAGTTTTTCCGCCAAAAACGCAAAATCGAGTTTTCCCGCCAAAATCGAAAAATCAAATTTTTCCGCCAAAACCATGCCAAAATCACAAAATCGAGTTTTCCTGTCAAAACTGAAAATCAAGTTTTCCCGCCAAACCGTAAAACCGAGTCTTCCCGCCAAAATCAAAAATCGAGTTTTCCGGCCAAAATCGAAAATCAAGTTTTTCCGCCAAAATCGTAAAATCGAGTTTTCCCGCCAAAATCGAAAACCGAGTTTTCCAGCCAAAACCGTAAAATCGAGTCTTTCCGCAAAAAAATCACAAAATCGAGTTTTCCCGCCAAACCCGTAAAATCGAGTTTTCCCGCCAAAACCGAAAATCGAGTTTTCCCGCTAAAACTGTAAAACCGAGTCTTTCTGGCAAAATCAGGGGTGGGCATATCAGTTTAGTTTCGGGTTCGGTTTGGGTTTGGGTTTGGTTTGGTTTGGTTAATTTGGGTTTTATAAAACTCAACCCAATTAAAACCAAAGTAGCTTTGGTTTGGGTTCGGTTTGGTTCGGTTTAGTTCGGTTTGGTTTAGATTTAGTTTGGTTTTCTTTAAAAATCTATGAAACAAAAAACAATTTCAAGCTCGATGACAAAACTCTTAACCACGTCAAAGTAAGAAATACATAATAAGCAAAGAGCATACTATTAGTAATCTAATTAACGCAACAAAGACTTGTGAGCATTCCAAAACCTATTAACTAAAAGACTATTTGCATCTACCTTTTTTGTTTTTATTGATCCTATAATAACTTTGTTACATAATTTAGAGAATGAAAATTGGAGAAGATGTACGAAACGAGATGACTACGATTTAGATGTTTATAGTTTTTAGGTTTTGTTTTCAGTACAATCTTTAGGTATTAGGATTATTTGAATCATATTTACATTTTTTAAAAAATATATGGAAGTTAAGAAAGAATGGAAAATGAAACTTTAACTAAAATTTATAATATGTTAACATATATATATATATATATATATATTGGATTACTGGTTTGGTTCGGTTTGAACTCAAACCAAACCAAACCATTCGGGTTGAGTAAAACATGAATTAATTGGGTTATGCAAAGAGCACGGGTTGGTTTGGATCGGTTTAACTTTGGATCGGTTCGGTTTGGGTTTTTTGCCCACCCCTAGCCAAAATTGCAAAATCGAGTTTTCCCGCCAAAACTGTAAAATCGAGTTTTCCAGCCAAAACCGTAAAACCAAATTTTCCCGCCAAAAAGGTGAAAACGAGTTTTCCCGCCAAAACCATAAAATGAATTTTCTCGCCAAAACCGAAAATCGAGTTTTCCCGCCAAAACCGTAAAATGTGTGTTTCCGTATAAACCGTAAAATCGAATTTTTTGTCAAAAACACAGAATCACATTTTTTCACAAAAAAATAATTGATTAATTATATTAAGTTAAACGGGTTAAAAGGGTCTCTATTAATTTTTAGTAGAACTCATTTAATAAATGTGTCTTAAAAGGGTTACCCATTTAAAATCCAAATAGCTAATTGAGTCTAATGGGCAATTGTTTTTTTTTCAAAACCCATTTAGGCACGTGGGTTTCAAACCCATTTTAACATCCCTACCGGATATCCTAACTCTGGATATCCGGATCCGGATAGCAATTTTACGGATTCGGCGAATCCAGATCCGGATCCGGGTATCTCAAAATACCCCGGATATCCGATCCGTCCCAGTGCTAGTTTTGAGGACTAATGTTTTAGTTTTCTTTACGTTTTGGGTTAACAAAATCAGATCGGCAATAATTTTCTCTGAACTCGGGATATACTTCCTTTATCTGTGGACCTATTGTTTTTTTCGACCTATTGAGCATGATTGTTTAAGGGTAGGCGCAAGGCGTGTATTTTCTTTTTTACGTATACTTGATATTTGGCTTGCCTTGAGCGAGTAATGAAATTTCCGACTTGTACTTGACTTGTGAGTAACAAGTACTTGTTATTTCGAGTACTTATCCAAAAATATGTTACTTGCAAGTTACTTGACTTGTTCGATTACCTGCTACTTACAAATATTTATTAATTATTTGAATATATTTCCAAGTTTCTAAAAGTTATTTGATAGATAATATTTTACGAGAGAAAGTTATGAAAGTTTGTTTTATTTACTCGGCCTGGTAAAAACACAAGAATTATTTTAAATAAAATATTTACACCTAACATAAAAAAGAAGAAGATGGAATTGGATAACAAAGTTACAACAAAGAAATATTTGTTTTTTTTTTCTACTCATCTATCAAGTGAAGAGCAGACGAGCCGCAAATAAATATTTGTTTAGGGCTTTGGTTTTTATGGTTTAGTTATCATTTT
The DNA here is from genome assembly GCF_000695525.1 of Brassica oleracea var. oleracea. Classification (NCBI taxonomy): domain Eukaryota; kingdom Viridiplantae; phylum Streptophyta; class Magnoliopsida; order Brassicales; family Brassicaceae; genus Brassica; species Brassica oleracea. Next base: position 35,086,913 of record NC_027753.1, read on the forward strand.
TTAGTCGTAAAACAAGTAACGAGTAATAGGCCTGGGACGGATCGGGTATCCGGACAATTTTAAGGTATCCGGATCCGAATCCTTATCCGGCGGATCCATAATTTTACTATCCTTATCCGGATCCGGGGTTCTCGGATATTCGGGTGTCGGATATCCTTCTAAAAATTGCAATATTCGGCGGATATCCGGATCCGGATTTGGATCCTTAAAATAAATAAAAAATAATATTAATATATATATAAAAAATATTAACAATAATTTAAAAATATATATATATAATGTCTTTAGTTATTTCTATGTATAATATTAATAAAACTTACGGATCCGGATATCCAGACTTAAAAATTAAGATATCCGGATCCGGATACGGCTTTGACGAATCCAACATTTTACTATCTGGATTCGGATTCGGTCCCTCCGGATATCCGGATTTTCGGATCGGATCCGGATCGAATCCGGATCTCGGATTAAAGTCTCAGGCCTAACGAGTAATATCAAGACGAATCCTAATTTTTTTTGTGATACTTGTTACTTGCCTTGTACTTGTAAGTAGAAAAACTCAACGATTTAATACTTAATTTGGCAACGACGAGTACTTGAAAAAACGAGGCGAATACGGATCAACTAACGGATATAAAGCAAGTAACTAGTATTCGTACCCAGCCGTGGAATTCTTATATTGTGTTTGGATCGGGGTGAAACTAACCTCTAAAAAAATAGGTCGATAAATATGAATAATCTTGAAAAAGCAAAAAAAATAAATCAATAGAAAAACATAAAAAAAACACGTGGGAATTAACCGGTCTAGGCGGTAGAACCAACCGCTAAAAGCTGTTTATAAAGCAAGAAAGAATAGCGATTTTAACAAGTAGTCCTTTCCAAAAGTGTGTCTGCAACATTACCAAAACTAAACCTTCCCCTTTGGTTTCCCATTTACTTTGCGTTCTGTCTTGTTTTTGATAATATGCTTGTGCAGAAACAGAGAAAAAACTTGTGTTAGTATTCTTGGATTTGGTTTGAGATGGAACGAGATTTTCTGGGTTTGAGCGACAAGCAGTATCTGAATAACGTTAAGCCCGACGTTGACGATGATCGTGTCGGAGAACGAGGTTTGTGTTCTTGTATCTACTCTCCAAAATAAAATACTCCTAGTAAGAGTTAGGAGATCCATTCAATACACATTTAGCGTTATAGAGCTGTTTATTAATATCGTCAAAAAGTTTTTGTTCAAGTATAATTGATTTAGATTCCAAGGCTTCTTTTAATAATTATATTTCGTCAAACCATGCGTATTAAAAGTGAGAATTGGATCTTCAATGATGAGTAGTTTGATGTGAATAAAAATGGATTTTTCAGGACTGAGCAAGAAGATAGCTAAACAATGGGGAAAGGCAAAGCTCTTACCTAATTCAAGTTTCATGCCTGCTGCTGCAGATCTTCAGGTTGGTTCAAGCTTAAAATTTTCAATTTCAACTTCTTTCAGTTACTAGTTTTTGGAAGAAAAAACCAATGATTATTGTAGTTGAGCTAATTGTTAGAGCTACTTTCCGAGTCAATTGTTAACGGAAAGCTACCCCAAAATAGTCGGAAAAACTGCCGGAATATTATTTTTATTTCTCGAAGTTTCTTGAGTTTATTTATCTAAACAAAAATGTATGGCCAATCATTAACCGATAAATATAAGAAAATCGTATAACTTGTGTTGGATAAGTGCGCGAGTTAAGCAGCTTGTAGAGTCGCTTGGCAGCCGCAAAATTAGGAAATGATAAAAAAAAATTTGTGGCGACTGGCGTTTGAACTTAGGATAATGCTTATATGTTAGGCACTTTTTTTTTAATCAAAACACATTAGAGCATTTTCATGGACATATAATGGAATTACAACCACTAAAATAACTAAAAATAGGAATTTAATTTTTATGTGAAACTATCATAACACATGTCTATATTTAATAACTGGTTCATTAAATCGTTGTCAAGAAAGAAAAAAGCCTGATTCATTAATTTTCTTTATTAAATTAAATTTATATTAATTAGTTTTGAACTCAAACTTACCCATTTGGATGCTCCTATAAAAGATGTTGACGTCTCATCGTTTCCTGTCTAATACCAGTGGTGCCCATTTTCTGCGGCCAGTATCCACCGCAGAAGCCAATTTGGCGGTGGTGCGTTTCAGAACGCGAATCAGCTTTTACTTGGCGGATCAGTTCCCTTAACAAATTATTCTGCTTTTCGTCCTGCTTTTAACTCGTCCAAGGATCCACGGTACGTCGTATTATATGGAATTAAGTATCGTGTAAATATATATAAAAACCTTACTCATATTTTAAGGGACATAATCGAATATTTAGCATTTTTTTCTTAATTTATAACGACACTTAACGTTGGTTATTTGACTTGTGGAACAGAGTGGCTTCCTCAGGATCATCTCCTCAGCTCACAATCTTCTATGCCGGAACTGTTACCGTCTTTAATGACATATCACCTGATAAGGTATAATCCATATTAATACAATTTTTAATTTCTTTTAATACAATTTAAACTTTACACAACATGTTCTGATAATGAGCTGTGTGATTAGGCTCGAGCCATTATGTTATGTGCTGGGAACGGTTTGCAAGGAGAAACTGGAGAGAGCAGTTTGAAGAAACCTCTTCGAGAAACTGAGAGAGTATTCTATGGAAAACAAATCCATAAAGCTACTGCTGCTGCATCTTCAAGCTCTGCCACTAGCGCTGATAGTTTCTCTAGGTGTAAAGACAAACACGTTGGTGCGACAAATGCAATGACTATGATTGAATCATTCAATGCAGGTCCTAGCAATATGATTCCTTCAGGTATATATATATATATATATATCTGTATTATGAAAACCAAATCTTGATATATTCAACGTTTGAAACTAATAAAAATGCTTGTTTTTTCAGTTCCTCAAGCTCGTAAAGCATCGCTGGCTCGGTTCTTGGAGAAGCGCAAAGAGAGGTTTGATTCTTCTTCTCGTTTATAGAATCTTGAGTTCTTGGTTCTAGTGACTAGACGTTGGATCTAAAAAAAATTGATGTTGGGTGCAGGATCATGAGTGCAATGCCATACAAGAAGATGCTTCTTGATTTGTCGACGGGAGAATCAAGTGCTGCTTCTCATACCTAAAACCTTCTTCTTCTTGGTGGTGTTATAAACCACTCTGAGATTTTTTTCACGATGGTAATTTGAAAAATAATCAGTAGATTATTACTGTTATAGCTACCATTGATAATGTTACGAGCAAAAGAAGGCGTTAGGCGTATGTGTACTATTTGATCATTGTTGTAATGGTTGTTGTAGGATTATTTTACTACCTCAAATACTAACAGATGTATGTTTGTCATGTCTGTCAAGAATAAAAGACCGAATAAAAATCACTATTATTAATATTATCTATATTATTATTTGCGAAGTGATTTTTTACTTTCGAGCTCTAACTTTTAACGTGAGAACGATTAATATCGTTTATACTCTTAATAAATAAAATATTTAAATTACCTACAAAATAAAAAATAATTTTAATTTTTCTTGATTAGATAAGTGATTAACATTAATTATAACAAAAATTATACAAAATCTAGAAATATATTTTAAAATAAAAGGTAATTATTTTAATATAAAAGATAATTTCTATATATATTGGATTGTCATCCTAAAATATATTTTGATAAAAAATCTTATATTAATCAATATAAATTCGTAATTTATATAATTAAAAAAAGATAATACTGAATGATTTCTAAGATCTATCTATTAGTGTTAAATATAGTATACAAAAAAATTAAAAAATTAGAATAAGTAAGAATTAAAAAAAAATTATCATTATAGATATTTATTTGGTAATGGATGTATTAATAAATAATTATAAAATAGTTATGTCCGCAAGCGTGGCGAAACACCTAGTTTTATTATTATTTTCGGTAGCACAATTGCATCACGATCATCACCAAAATGCTAATACAATAAAAAACTAGTGTTTTTTTTGTCAGCTGCCCAATGAACTAGATCAAGTGGTGGGCAGACGAGCTGATTCTCCTGAGAGCATCTCCGTCTGTCCGGATCTGATCTATATGGGAAAAAATATAGCCTCTAATTTTAGCTTTCTTTGCCAATGCCTCCGTCCGACCATTCATACTCCGAGAAATATGAGTCACACTCACATCCTCGAAGTGAATATGTAGTTGCTGAAGCAATTCGATATCCGTCGCGAAAATTGGCTAATCCTCCAGATTTATAGTCATGTCCACTAGGTCTGAATAGTCCGTCTCGAACCGTATCGAAGTAACCCTATGTCTTTCATAAAAAACTAGTGTTTATGTCTCAAGTTTTTCTTGCTACTAATTTCGCTATTCTTTTCTTGAGCTTGATGGTTAGCAACAGAAAACTCATTACAAAGAAAACAAAAAATTATGAGCATCTCAAAGAGAAGCTTGGACAAATCATCCACTCTTGTTATTTGCTAATTCTGCAAAAAGAAAAAAAAATCTAAAATAATACTTTTTGACAAAATTTATTCTAGATAATTTTAGATCTTTAATATAGCGTAAAGAGGCCATTATTGAACAAGGCAAACAAAAATAAAAAAATATAGCAACAGGAAATATGTAGTTTTAAACAGCGTATATGGTTTTATTGGTGTATCAGGGGTTCTTCTAAATGAATGCGCTTTTGAAATCATAAATTTAAATGAAAGTTCAAAAAAAGCTCATAAATTTAAATGTAGATCTTAATATGACAGTTATTTGCGTATTTTTAGGTCAGAAGATATGTTTTTTTCTTCATATACAGAGTAGCTCCGAGGTTGATTATGATGTATTGATTCTCTTTGCAAAGCAAAGATCTTTTTGATATTTTTATTTATTGGGGCAGAAGAAATCTCTTAGGAAAGTAAAACTGGGCAAGAAGAAAAGTAGGTAAGCAGAAGGAAAAAAAGAGCTTAACATGTACATTGGTCACAAGAAAAACGTTCTCGTTCGTAATATCATATTAAGTGGATAAGGACGACTCTCGTCTTATCATTTTACACCTCTCTCTGTCGCATTCTTTTAAAATCTTCTCATCCTTTCATGCCCCCACCAAGTTGCGCAATTTGAACTACCACTTTTATTGTTCACACGTTTATTTTTTTTTGATGAAATTTTCAATTTATTGATCAACGTTGGAAAAGTGCTTACATGACTGTGTTTTCTTTAAAACTAATGTAATAAAAGGGTACGCTACGCTATCGCAGCTCTGTTGGCTTCCTATGCCATGTGAGCTTCAAACCAACGAACCATTAGTTCCCGCAACTTTGGGTTCAGATGATATTTTGTAGACATGATGCGATTCCTCACCGCTTTGTCGATCACTCGAGCCAGCTGTGCCACCGGCTTTGCTGTGATTTTGTGCTTCCTATCATTACGCTCCCGCCAGATGAAGTAAATAGAAACTTGCAGCACCAATCGAAGCAATATAAACGTTTGTCGGTCATGCGTTCCAGAGAGCATCTGTAGAATAGTTGTCTCCCAATCCGGGTTCGGTTCCACTCCTATCAACTTCCCCACAACCTGCAGCCATAGAGTGAACGTATACGGACACGCGAAGTAAAGATGATCGCGCGACTCCTCCGGTTCTCCACAGAATAGACACCCTTGAAGGCGGCCCCATTTACGGAGACGCTGACCAGTTGCGAGCCTGTCCTTGAACGCTAGCCAGGTGATGAACGCAAATCTGGGAACGCCTTGCGCGAACCAAACCAGTTTAGTCCATAGGACCTTATCATGTTGCTGTCTTATCTGCCGCCATGTTGCGCTAGAGCTGAAACTATCTCCATAGTCATCTGGCCCGAGTTTCCATAGAACTCCATCATTTACACCCGCGGAGAGTGTCACCTGAGACCTACGCACCTCTTGCACTAGCGTTTGGATTTGTCTGTCTCTGCATCTTCTAAATCTCCATTCTCTGTCAACGAGTACCTCATTTATTGTTGCATTCCTAGGAATGCCCAGCTTTTGCGTGCCAATCTCTCCCGTAATCTCTATCAATCGACCCCTGTGATGCCATAGGTCTGTCCAAAACCTCACTGTCATACCACTTTTTATGTCCATACGGATGAAACTGCGTGCGTGATTTTTGAACCGTAACAGTTTCCTCCACACCCATGATCCAAGACCAGTATCCTTGACGTCCCATAGGGTCTCATCACGAAGTAGGTATTTATTTACCCAAGTGCCCCATAGAGATAGACCCTGAGACATTACCCGCCAGATTAGTTTCAAGATAAATACCTTATTCACATCGTTTAAACGCCTAAGGCCAAGTCCTCCTTCCTCAAACGGTTTACAAATCTCCACCCACGCTATCTTAGCCATGGACGTGTTATTTGGTGAACCACTCCAAAGAAACGCCGAGCACATACTTTCTATTTCGTCAATGCAAGCCTGTGGCAAGCAGAATGCCGCTGACCAGAAATTTGTGATGCTGGCAATGACAGACTTGATGAGCTGAAGTCTACCCGCATACGAAAGAGCTCTGCTTGTCCGCGAATGGAGACGCGGACGTATTTTGGTTAGGAGAGGTTCATAGTCCTGCTTTGTCATTATCTTTGTAGTGAGAGGGAGTCCAAGGTATCGGATTGGCAAAGCCGAAACTGAGAGCCCCACAGCCAATGCCTCATGTTCCAGAGCATGTTTCCCCCGTCCCGCTGCAAATGCCGTCGATTTAGCAGCATTGATTTCCAGGCCAGACATACCTGCGAATTTATCAAAGACTGATAGTGTACCTCGAAGCGATGCTGTAGACCCGTTGGTGAAAACCACTATGTCATCAGCGAAACTCAGGTGTGATAGCCTGATCTCTTTGCAGTACGGGTGGTATCCAATTTGTCCCTCTGCTGCTGCTTTATTGAGGAGCTTCGAGAGAACATTACTTACTATGATGTATAGATACGGTGACAGGGAGCATCCCTGCCTTAAACCCCTGCTGCTCGTAAAAAAACCCTCTAACTCACCATTCACCGATACCGAAAACGCCGCCGTGTCTATGCATCTCATAATCCAGGTAACAAAAAGATCCGGATAGTTCATTGCTCGCAATGTCTCCTCAATGAATGACCAGCGGACTGTATCAAAGGCTTTGGCTATATCCATCTTGATAGCTGATCGCGGTGAAACCGAGTCGTTGTGGTAGTCTTTCACCAGTTCTGTCGCTAGGAGGACGTTCTCCAGTAGCAACCGTCCCTCCACAAAAGCACACTGGTTTAGCTCAATAGCCTCCGGAAGTGTAACCTTTAGCCTACGAGCTATGATCTTGGACACAACTTTATAAATGACATTGCAACACGCAATAGGCCGGAAATCTGTCATTTTTATCGCGTCCTTTGTCTTAGGAACCAAGGAGAGGATCGTAGCGTTTATACCATGAGGCATGAACCCGTAGATGAAGAAAGACTGAACAGCGGTGATGAAGTCTTTTCCAACCACTGCCCAAGCTGCTTTGTAGAATTCCATCGGATAGCCATCTGGTCCCGGAGCTTTGTTTGTTGGCATAGAGAAGAGAGCTTCCTGTATTTCCGCCGGTTGCACCGGAGCCTGCATCTTTATTGCGTCCTCATTAGTGCATCGGTGTTCAATCAACTGACTGAGCTCCTCATGCGTAGTTCTCATCTCCACCTGATGGGATCCATTTAAGAAAGTCTTGAAATGGTCCACTGCTTCACGCTTTATTTCAGAGGGTGTTGTTAGGATTTCACCGTCATTAGTTACAATTCTTTTGATCGTATTGCCGATGTTCCGGCTCTGAGTTACCTTGTGGAAAAATCTTGAGTTCCTGTCTCCAAGCCCCAACCATTGTACTCTAGATTTTTGATAATAGAATTGCTCCTCAATACCCGATATATGATGCCAATGCTCCCACGCATCTGATGCAGCTTCAAAAGTGGACGTTTGGGGACTCTCCATTGCCTCCGTCTGTTTAGCACACAGATCCTCGTAAGCCATTTTGACACGTTCGGGTAGATCACCATATAAATCTCTATTCAGACCTCGCATTTCCATTTTAAGAGCTTTCAGTTTCTCCTGGAGTTTACCAAGTGCAGCGCGTGAGTGGAAGAGAGGTGGAGACTCATTCCATATCCGTCCAACAACTTCAAGGAATCGAGGATGGCTGGTAAGGTGAGTGAAGAATTTGAATGGCTTTGCGTTACTCGGAGATATATCACGCAGCTAAATGTGCATACGTAGGTGATCAGAGACTCCTCCCGCTTCAAACGTAGCAAATGATTGGGGGAAAACATTTATCCAGCTGCTATTTGCCATGACCCGATCTAGCTTCTTACTAATGGGATTGTCGTCTTGGCAGTTTGTCCAGGTGAAAGTTGGGCCAACCTTAGCGATGTCCATCATGTCGCAATTCAGAACCACATCTTGGAAATCCTTTATCGCATTCCTGTCCACTCCGTTGTTCATAGAACCAGATTGTTCCTGTGACGTTAGTGCTACATTAAAGTCACCCTGTATGATCCACGGGTTTTGCCCGACAGACCTCCCAATAATCTCCATCTCACGCCATAGTTCCCTACGCTCGTTTGCTTTGTTGAACGCGTAGACGAAGGAACAGAGGAACGTGTCTCCTGACTCCTTGTATTTCACCCACAAGGTGATAATTTGCGCACTGGTAGAAACCAAGTGCACGTCAACCTCATCAGAATAACAAACCCAGATGCGACCCAGCCGATGGTTGGAATAGTTGTGAACAGATTTCCAGCCCGGAAAAGTAGCATCAAACACTTTTTGAAAATTTTCCTCCTTTACTCTAGTCTCAATCAGACATCCGAAAGACAATTTAGCATCTTTTACCCAATACCGAACTGCCTTTTGTTTGCGTGGTTTGTTGAACCCACGCATGTTCCATGCAAAAATTGAGGACATCATAGTTTCCGGGAGGAAACTTTCTTGCTTGGCTGCTGACCCTTCTGTTGCTGTGCTGCGACCAGTACCAGATCCCTAGCTTTAACTGTGTGTCGCTTAGAACCTCTCCCTCGACCTCGTACCACGGTGTTTTGTTTTCGAGTTGACGTTTTTGAACCGCCATTTACTGGTCGCCGTGTCTGCCCTGTCAGACCAACTACATCACCTCCTTGTGGGTTCTTTTCCAATGCAACGTCCAAAGTCTCCTCTGCAGTATCACTCTGAGAGCTATCATCATCAGAAATCTCACCTTCCTCCTGTAGATCTCGAAGGAGCTGGAACCCGTTTGGTGAGTGGCAACTTTCCACTTCTCTGGCTGGTGAAGTTTTTCCACCGTTACCCGTCACTAAGGCCCATTTCTCCTGATCAGTGGAGTCCCCCTTCTCCTCACAGTCTGTCGCAACACCTGGAGATACTGAGACCCGCTCACCAGATAGGTTCCCCTCCTCCGATAGAGATTTAAGCTCTGCTAGGAGATTTGTTACGATCTCCTTACTAGCTTTCCCTGTGTCTTCATTCTTGTAGGGATCTTCAGATATTTCAGCGTCATTTACTATCAAATTTTCCTCATTCCCAGGTGGAGTTGTTTCTCTCCGGTTCTGGGCTTGACAATCCGTTTCACGATGTCCCCACCGCGAACAGGCTGGACAGCGAGGAGGGAGCCAAGGGTAGCTGATAGAGACTAGAGCGGGGGCACCTTCTCTGTTTTTGAAACTGATCTTGTTAGGTAACTGTTTAGTCAAATCAACTTCCACAAGAACTCGAGCCACATCCATACGTATACACCGTTCCGTGTTGGGATGGAGCTTGATGAATTTCCCTGAAGTTCTGGCCAGGAAACTCAGGCCCTTCTTTGAATATAGATAACCTGGAACATTCAATAGATCAACCCACAAAGGCATTGCAGATAGATCCGGGGGGGAACGGGCTGTCTCTGGAGTCCACTCTCCCACCATCAAAGGCACTTCCGAGATATGCCAGAATTTACGGTTAAGAATCCTGTTTCTCGTGGCTGCATCCTCGATTCTGAACAAAACTGTCGTTTTTTCCTATGAATTGAATGTTTCTCGTGGCTGCATCCTCGATTCTGAACAAAACTGTCGTTTTTCCTATGAATTGAACATCAATCTTGGATCTTTTCCCTGGTGTGTTCCAGATCCTGTTAACCGTAGCATGAATAGGACAGATGTGGGGAGCATCGTTCATAAAGTAACCCACAACAAAAGACCTCCATAAAGGATCAACACCTTGAAAAAGTTCCTCTGGAATTTCCACTTCTGCAACTCCATCTTCCACTACAAACTCTAGGCTTATGTTAGCCATTGATGACCCCGCAACAAGTGCAGAGGAGTAAGACACCTTTCCCTCCTCTATCTCTTCCTTCCCTTTACTGGAATCCGATTTAGGTGGATTCAGATCCTTGATGCCCTTTCCACCATCCGTTCGTGGAGACGCGATCCGGTCCTCCTGATCGATCTTCTTGCTTGTCCCCGCCCATGCCGCTGGAGAACGGAGCTGCTCCTCCAAGTCGACTTCGTTAGAACGGAGCTGCTCCTCCAAGTCGACTTCGTTAGAACGGAGCTGCTCCTCCAAGTCGACTTCGTTAGAACGGAGCTGCTCCTCCAAGTCGACTTCGTTAGAACGGAGCTGCTCCTCCAAGTCGACTTCGTTAGAACGGAGCTGCTCCTCCAAGTCGACTTCGTTAGAACGGAGCTGCTCCTCCAAGTCGACTTCGTTAGAACGGAGCTGCTCCTCCAAGTCGACTTCGTTAGAACGGAGCTGCTCCTCCAAGTCGACTTCGTTAGAACGGAGCTGCTCCTCCAAGTCGACTTCGTTAGAACGGAGCTGCTCCTCCAAGTCGACTTCGTTAGAACGGAGCTGCTCCTCCAAGTCGACTTCGTTAGAACGGAGCTGCTCCTCCAAGTCGACTTCGTTAGAACGGAGCTGCTCCTCCAAGTCGACTTCGTTAGAACGGAGCTGCTCCTCCAAGTCGACTTCGTTAGAACGGAGCTGCTCCTCCAAGTCGACTTCGTTAGAACGGAGCTGCTCCTCCAAGTCGACTTCGTTAGAACGGAGCTGCTCCTCCGCCCATGCCGCTGGAGAACGGAGCTGCTCCTCCAAGTCGATTTCGTTAGAACGGAGCTGCTCCTCCAAGTCGATTTCGTTTTTTCTTCCTGCCCCTGCCGTAGAGGATGAGCCAGCGCCTCCACCGTCTCTCACGCCTTCGTCCACCTTCGCCCCGCCGTCAACCTTCACGTCGACGTCCGCCTTCGCTCTGCCCTCAGCCTTCGTGTTGCCTCCATTATTGCACTTTTTGTCGTCTTCCGTATCGCCAATTATTTCGCCAATCATTATTTCGCGTGGTCGAAAGCTCTCTTATTGTTCACACGTTTATTGTCTAGGCTGTTATTAGTATTTTTGTGTGTTTTAGACTGTTTCATGGATTCAGAGATTTATGATCACTAACACGTTAGTATTTTATACCTAATTCAGTCTCCTTTACTAAAAATCTACTCTAGCTTGTCTGTTTAACTCTTGTTGATTTCGCCCTCCACTTTACAATCATAAAAACCATTTTTGAAAATATATAAATTTGTAATAATATAGTGAATTGAAACCTTGTGGGGGTTCTGAAGAGATATTTTGAGTTTTTATATAAGTTATTTTATAAACTTATAGAATTTTTTCTGAATATTTTCACAAGTCATACGCCAAGATATTGTTTGTATTAGTTACAAAAAGAGTTTTGATTTCATTTTCGAATATCTTATCATCTGTCGCTGTCGTATTTTATGATCTAGTATGTGCTAATTAAAGGTTTTTTGAAAATGATTTCTTTTTAGTTTTTGGTTAATTTTTTCAAAATATACATGTGATTTGTATCTGATATGATCCAATGGTTCGAATTCGAGAATTTTTTTTATACGAGCAATCTTCTCTTATATTTTTATATAAGCGAAGAAATAATTTTAGTCAAGTGGTTAAAAAATTATCTTTGCGGTCTCCATTAAGTCGTGTTCATGTATACATACAATGAAAGATAACTTTATTATACTATTTTAGCAACTTAATTTCCAAACTTATATTAGTAGGCCTATTATATAATATATTAATAGATTAGATATGGATTCGTTTATCAAATTATAAATTCTCTAACTAATATTATCTATTAATATATTAGATGTAGCTTCAGTGCATTACACATTGATATATATATATATATATATATACATATATACCAAAATGGATTTATATTAGTTAAACTGTATGAAACATAAAATTAGAGTTTCACCATTATAACAATTGATATAATATGTTCTTAAAATATGCTCCTATATATTGTTTTAATAGATTAGATTTGGTGGTTTTAAAAAGTACATATACATTTATATAAACAAACAACTAAAGGAATTGAAATTTTTAAACAATAATGAAACAACATATAAACAATTAAAATGTTATGTGTACACATGTTAATTAATTGTTATACATCTATAATAGTATAATATATATTACATCTTTATTTTTTTGAAGCAAAATAACATTCGTGCGGATGCACAGATCCAAAATCTAGGATATATTAATATAAACATCTATTAGATAAGAGTTCTTACTAATGTGGCTATATAATAATTTGCACCCTATTATAGCAAAAAAATTGAAACTATTGATCACAAAACTTTATATGAGACTTTTAACATTTTAGTAATTTATACTCGTTTTAAAAAATCCAAAATAGAACATAAACGAAAAATTTAAATTTTTATTATATGATAATGTAATTTTATTATTTATTTTAATAACAAATATTTAAACAAAAATGATAGAGGACATACAAATTGTTAACAAATCTTTATTATTGAAAATCACTAATTTTCATATATATTTTAATCAAATTAGGTAATTACGTTGCTTTTATTTAAGAAAATGAAGGAGAATATTTTTTTTAGATTAATAAGAAATTTTATGGTTAGTTTAATGAAAACTATAGTTTATATTTAGATGAATGTACTTATTTCATGAGAATTCTCAAGAATAATTCTCATGATAACACATGTCATACCTCAAATGTTGTAATGCGTATCTTTGAATATATAATTAGAATTTGATCTGCGCCTCCGTGCAGGTGTTTGATTTAATTTGTGTTCAACGTAAACTCATAAAAAGCTGGCTTTATAAAACAATTCCATGTATATTTTTTATGTTATTGTAATTTACATATAGAATAGAGTATATTATTTTATAATATAGATGTTTAATAATATTTTTTTATTTGTACATAATATTATATTAAAAATTTATAACTTTGCAATTTGATGTAATTGTACTATTCATATACTAACCCGTTTTTTTGTTAATTTATTTTAAAATGAAACAACATACTAAAAAATTTAGTTTTTTGCATTAGTTTTCTATGAATTATTATTAATTTTATGATATTTTGTTTTCTTGAAATTTGATCGCTCGATTTTTTTATATTTGACTAAACTAAATAAGGCAATACTGTATTTAAAAATTATTTTATATAATATATACTATTTATATGTCAGTTTGTATTTTTATTTTCACCATAAAAAACAACCATTGTAATTAATTAATTTAAATTGATATTAAAATACAGTGGTAGAATCTGTAAATAAAAAGAAATACAAAAATGAAGTACTTAATTTATTGTAAATGCAACGACTAAAAATGTAGATAAAAAGGAGTATTTAATCTGATATCCATGTTTCCAAACAATTATTATTTATTATGTTTTCATTGTTTCCAAACAGTACACAAATGTACTTTAATTTTAATAATATAGATGGACCATAACTCATAAGTATTTATATTTCTGTATATCTTACATATATTTAATCAATTAGTATTCATTTAATCTTTTTAATTTACTTAAGACTACATAAATTGGTTAGTGTATATGTAGCCAAAACATCACAGAACATCAACGGAGGTAGTATATGTTAGTAGTGAAAGATTTTATCGTGACTAGAAGACCACTTTATAATATCACAAACTAAAACTCGTCGAAAACATGTTTATTGTTATAAAAAGAACTGATATTTTGTTGTATCGCAGGAATTTAAATAAGGTCAAAATATTATATCCGTAGAAATAATAACACTGATATAGAGAGAGAGAGTGTTTCTTATTAAGAAGAAGAGAAGTGTTTTCGGTGTGTACTATATAGAAATTAAAAAGTAGGATTTTACTGTACAAATAGTGCAGCGGGCCCCACATCCTTTTATATTTTCAACGAAAGCGGCTCCTCCCTTTTCTTTTGACTTTCGTAACACTCCCCCTTAGGGGCCGGTGTCACTATCCGCTCTCGCTTAACGTCTTTGTTGCCTCGTTAAAAACCTTTCCAGGAAAACCCAATGGGAAAAACCATAGTAAGGTAAAAAGAGTACAACTACGTAAGCTCCCCCTCGAATAAGCAGTCATAGATCCTTCTGATGACGCATTCCAATGTTATGGATGTGTTTTCTGAATACCGAGGTAGGGAGTGATTTTGTGAAGAGGTCGGCTGCATTGTCGCATGATCGAACATATCTTACTTCAATCTCTTTATTCTTCTCGAGCTCTTGAGT
>NC_027753.1:35105156-35115416 GCF_000695525.1 Brassica oleracea var. oleracea
AATAAATAATAAACAGGATATAAGGCGGCTCGGCCGACCAATAAATAAATTAAATTACTAGTAAATAATATTGGCGGTATTCCGGCCATTATAACATGATATAAATAATAGTAGAGGCGGTATACCGACCATTATAACAGGGTATAAATGATACAAATAAATTTTACCGAATCGCAGAGTGATCGTGCTGATAACGTGTTATAAAAAGAATTGGTATTTTGTTGTATCGCATGAATTTAAATAAGGGCAAAATATTATACCCGTAGAAATAATAACACTGATATAGAGAGAGAGAGTGTTTCTTATTAAGAAGAAGAGAAGTGTTTACGGTGTGTATTATAAACGATCGAATCGATCGTTTATATAGAAGTTAAAAAAGTAGGATTTCACTGTACAAATAGTGCAGCGGACCTCACATCCTTTTATATTTTCAACGAAAGCGGCTCCTCCTTTTTCTTTTGATTTTCGTACCATTTATTTCTTAATTAGATATGTCATTTGTCACTTGAATATTTTTCTCCTTTAAATATGTAAAACCCTCTATCGACGGAGGGTTATCACCCAACACACAAGACAATTCTGTAACACACAAAGCACAATTAAAAACAAAAAACAAAAAAGAAAAACAGAAACACCATGAAAGCTGCAATCATCTTCACCATCCTCGCGGTCATAGCAGCACCTGTTGCTGTTCTCGGCGAGTACGAAGAAGTGAAGGATGTCAATGGGAACCCGGTTATAGCCGAAAAGCCATATTATATCATATTCAGCAATGAATGGGTTTCCTATTACGGACAAGATGATAGTACTCCATGTCCCCAGTTCGCTGTAGTGTCAATAGATCCGTTGAAAGCACCACGCCAACCCGTTCTTATCTATTTGGAGTCACCGCCATCTTTATCATCAGGACAAGATCATGTATTGGAGCACACCGAAGTCAGATTTAAGTTCCAAAAGATGGACGATTCATGTCCTGGTCAGACCGGGATTTGGAAACCAACAACATGGCCTAGTATTCTCTTGGATGGTACGATGGAGAGCAAGGAAGGCACGTTCAAGCTCAGCAGAGCCAACATGGGTTACTGGATTGAACTCAGTTATGATGAGAACAAAGTAGTTATGAATGAACACGAGTTAGATGAGTTCGGCATTGAAATAGAACTTCTGGGAGCAAACTGGGGCTATGGTCCCCAGTTCAGATTCGAGCCGGTGAAGATGTGAGGCTCTTTTTTATTGCATCGAATAATTGGTTGAAAAAATACCAAACACATTTAAAACTGTGATACATAACACACAGTACTTTTTATTTTGTTGGTTGTAATGTTACGCTAATCAAATCAAATAAAATTTCATTTTCTGTTAATAAATGCTTTAAAAGAATTTTTGGTGGTGGGCTGCACACGCCCATCGCTCCGGCTCGGTTCTAGAGAAAACCCACTCTTGCATGAAACCCATTGAAGAATCGGCCGAAAGCGACGTGACGAGCTCGCAACCCATACCGTCACTAGGAGATTCACATTAAATGCCTTGAGACAAGGTAAGCTGAACCCGCGTCGTATAGCATATTTCTATGTAACATCATTTTAACACAACAAATATATAACCTCATCATCAAGAACGACGAGCTGTCTTTTATTAGATTCGAATAGCTTTTCGCCTATAAGGGAAGACATTTGTTAACCATACAAATGACTGACTTTTCTCTGAGCGAACCATATAGAATTTACTTAACCATCTAGTTATTTTGAAAGAGCGAGCTCGATTCGAATATCGACTTCACCCCTTATTTGTAATCTCTTCTTTTCACTTTGAATTATTTCTAATACAAACGAGATTTCCAACCTACTTTATTCCTAAATCATCTTTAATCAAACACCCGAGCTCACACTTTCAACAAGAATGAAATCATGTTAGCATAGATATGCATAAAGCAGAATTTTCTACGACATGAACAATTACTCTTTCTAAGTTGGCTGCACGAGACTTTCGAACCCGATGGTTATGTTGAATCTTTTTTTGTAAGACAACTTTCGTCTAAGTGTGTATATGTTTTGGTCACCAGAGTGCTTTTGTGAAAGTAACTTCTCGTAAATGGTTTTATTGGCGACATTACTCGGTCAAAAACTATCACAAAGACTCACTTGCGTTTCACAATACCATCAAACTTAATTAAGACTGCATTCCACATCGTAACAGTACAAAATCAATCCATTTTTTTAGGTTATTATATCACCGATGTCTGGTCAGAATCTCATTCCTGACGTTTGAGCCAAGCTAGAGATCCATCTTGAGGAGAATTATATTAAGAAGAAAGCTTTGTATCTCATTCCTGACGTTCTCAAAACAAGAACGTAAGCCATGTCCATCTGAAAGTATAAGAAGTCACCAAGAGAATGTCTAACATATGAGCCAAAGCTGGTTCCAATGATGCGGTGCCATGCCGGGCCACAGGCAGAGTCGAAGTCCTGACTGATCCAAAGATCTCAGGGTTTTTAAGATCTTCAAATCACCAGTCAACTTATGGAGCTAGCCAATCGTAAAAAGAAGCTGATTTGTTTCTTGCCAGATTACAAAATTCAAAAAGTTGTATATTGTTACAAGTATACCCTAAGCAAAATAAATTCTACCATTTCAGGTCTTAAACATGTTATTATCTTGTTCCATCGTATTTCACTCAAAGAAAAGTAGAATTTCACATAGGCACAAGTCTTTTATCTTCTTCACCAATTACGGGCTTACAATACAATTTGGTTAAAAAGAGTGGCAATAACATAATTATAATAATTAAAGGGTTTAGGGTGGCCTAAAGTTTCCAGCACACCTCTAAGGAGAGAAAATAGCTAATAAGAGCCCATCCTCATCGCCAAGAAGAATGAGTCGAGAAGTAACCGAGAAGCCCAACGAGTGGTGCGTTGATGTAAGTTGTGGGCTCAGACTGCACGAAGTAAGGTCTCGAGTCAGGAAAAGCATCAGTGACATTGGGTCCACCAACTACAGCACCAACGAGAAGGTTTGGGTTTGGATTTGGGCTGAGGAAATAGCGAGAGCCTTCTTTGCAGCCTATACGGGCTGGATGGGCCGAGACGGAAGGAACGGAGCTGCCGCGGTGGTGAATCCTACGTGGAAAACGTTGACCGTACCCAACCATGTAAGACATTCCCAACGGATTGTCACCCAGAATGTAATCCACCTGTTCATGTGTCACAGCAAAATCAAACACAAAAACGGCTATATCTAAAGCTTGGTCCCAAAGCAAAACAACGGCTATGTGTTTTGTCTTTGGTCCAAAATGTGAGAAGTTTTGGGACCATATCATACCTGACGCTTGGCAACTTGACGGAGGAGGGATGGGGAGGCAGTTAATTCGCCACAAGGCACAACCTTTCTGGCATGGCTCAGATAATTAGAGTAGGCCAATAGGAGGAAAGATAGTGATGTTACATGTTGCATGTTACTCCCTCCAGTTTTCACAAGCAGTCCTCCTATGTAAGACAAAAAGAAAAAAAAAAGATTAATATTACTGATTAATCCTATACATTTTACTTTTGGGAGGAAAAGACAAAAGTAAATCACGTGAAGTGGGGAAAAAAGTATGGTATGCTTTGATATTGGCAAAATAAGGTTTTATATTACCTCGAGAGTATTGGACTTGAGGGTGAGAAATTCCAGGCAATATAGAACAGATAAATTCATCTGCGTTTTGCTTGAAAGACTCGAAATACTCTGCTTTCCCCATTAGCACTTCCTGTAATCCAAACGAAACAACAACACTTTTATTAAATTCATGCATATTATCTACATATATGAAGGTTTTAGAATATGGACATGGGTCAAGGAATGGGCAGTGAATAATGAAAAAAATACAACAACAGAGTGTGCCCATGTGAAACTAAAGATAATGAGAGACCGTTGAGAAATGACAAAACGAAAAACCCACTAAGGCTTTTGCAGAATAACTCAGCATTTGTGCCACATGCTTTGTGGCAGTTGCCATAGACTTATTTACCCTTTCCTCTTTTAGTGTCCCCACTAGAACCCTATAGGCCTGAAGCCTGTATACTACTAATAATAATGTTGGTGTAACTATATGCATGTATTAAGAAGACCTTAGTTTTAAAAAACTTTATCCAAAACCACAAATAGGAGTATACTCATGTGATGCACTGCAAACCCCTTCCAACGGGAAATGGCACAAAGTCATACACTGTATACATTTCACCTAACCATACAATGGATTGTCAAGTGTCTATTATTATATCTCCACTTTTTATCCATTCACTAGTAGTCATGGCTCATGGGAGCCATGTGAGGCTCTGGCTTCCATTTGGTAACGTTATAATATAAATTTTTTTATATGATTCCAAATTTAGGAGCACATACTGGACAAAAATGAGGGGAATGTCCAATGAGGTATGTCTTACCTTAAGATTTAGCTCCCACATCACATGACCATTTCTAATTGGTTAAATTCCATATTTCATCATGTGCAAGGTTCAATCATCCATCTCATATTTTATCTTCTACTCTATAGTTTAATATTCTATTATCATTTAGCTATATAAGCACGACCCTAGCATGCCTTTTATCCACCTCTCTCATAAACAAAAGACTCGATGTTGGTTCACATATCTAAGCCGGTTTTACATAATGAAACACATATTTGAATACCAAAATAACTAGATAGTATCATAGGATCCATGATTGTAATATGAACCCACTTCCAATTATATGATCAAAAGTCGTGTCACCACGTGATGACCAGGCAGACACCATCCATCTCACAACCTATGTTAACTTAATTCTTAGTACTCCCACCACAAGCATACAAAAAAAAACACTCATAGTTTTAATAACCAAATCTTGGAATTCTTGATCTACAATTTACGGTAACGTAATAATAAACAAATGAATAGTTTAGCTTTGATTAAAAAGTGGTTGGTTACCTTGGAGATCAAGACATTAATCCCAGCATGCTTGTTATCCCAACCAAACTCATTAATGGTATCTCCAGCCCTGAGAACCACCTCGTTCTTCACAATGAATTCTCTGTACACTCGTTTCCTCGAGGCTTTGTGCAGCCACGCAGCACCCCAGAGTAACTCGTCCTGCATAGCCAATGCCATCCACGTCAAATCAACAGTATTCATCATCCAACGGTGGATACTAAAGTAGTAAAATACAATGTTAACTGTTTCTTTTCTTTTACCTGGTAACCGTTGAAATCACAGTAAAAAGGACACACCACGTGGTATAGACTGCTACTGTACGCGCCGCGATACCTATTAGCAAATGCGAATACCTGTGCCACGTTACGTGTGTTGTCAATTTTCTTTCTTTTTTTCCTCGATATAAAACATAGTTTTCATATCCGTGATTTCGATATATCTTCTCTAACGTCAGAAAATTATTCATTTAACCGTACATATACGTAAGAAAAATACTCTAAAAGTCAACATTATATTTCTTTTGGTGAATAATCTTTTAAAAAATGAATCACAAAAATGGGCCAAGCGAAAAAAGCACCGAAGAAAAATTATTAGGAAGCATATGGAGAGAATCTCTTATCTCACAGGCAAAGAATTCATTGATTAATTGAAAACTTTTGACTATTTTAACCATTTATTATTATTATAAACAAGAAATGCATAAATTATAAAAAAATGTGGACACTTAAATATTCACTTATAAGAAAATCCGAATATTATCATAAACTTTCATATTAATAGGTGTTGTTTTAAATTTTAAATTTTGCTTTATTATATTTTCTATGCATGATAAACTTTCCTATTTTATTTTCCTTTTTGGTTGATTAAATAAAGGCTGAAATAAAATGTTTTACTAATTAAATATATAATCACAAATTAATATTTTGTGAAAAAATATAAAAGACACTTTCAAAAAAAAAATCATGTTAACTAACAAACAGAGGAAACGGACACGCGCGTAAGTAATAAACCAAAAGAAAGCAGTTTGGTGAAAGTAACGTACCCTTGTGGCACGGTCAAGCAGCAATCTGGAGTAAGCAGGATCGCGTTTCCTGAAAACTATCGACGCCGCGGCCAACGCGGCGGCGGTTTCTCCGGCGACGTCGGATCCGGGGTGAGCTCTGTCGATTTTGTAGACACTGCGAAGCGTGTCCATGTCCTCGGGCCGTTCCCAGCAGTTATGGTCGGAGTAAGCGTCTCCAACCTGGACGAAAACGACGCCGGGGATCGCCGTCGCTTTGAGGAGGTAGTCAGTCCCCCACCTCACGGCTCCCACGGCGTTTTTGAGCTCGGGTCCCATGGTTCTCCCGAAATCGATTACGCTCCACGACAGCATTGTCGTCGTGAACGCCATCGGGAAACCGAACTTGACGTTGTCTCCGGCGTCGTAGTAACCGCCCGATAAGTCCACCTGAAAATTTAGTAAAAAGCGAAGTCAGAGTGGCGAAATGTCGCCGGAAAAGAGAGGAGGAGATAGTGTAGACTCACGCCGGCGGAGGAACCGTCGCGCAATGCTGAGTCGCGGCGCCATCGGAGGCGTTGGTCGGGAGGAAGCTTGCCGGAGCGTTGGCCTTCGAAGAACATGATGCTTTTGCGGAGAGCGTCGCGGTAGTCGTGTCCGGCGTGAATCGCTGATGAGGAGAGGAGCACGACGAGTAAAACCAGTGAGAGAGTCGCCGGCGAGATTTCCGGCGAAATTAGGGATTTTCGCGCCATTTTTATCTCTCTCTCTGATTTGTTCTGTTACTGTGAGGGAGAGTGTTGTGTTTGATAGGACCAAGGCAGGCAGAGAGGGGCGTTTTATACTAAAAAAGCTCGTCTTGGATTCCAGACACAGAGCCAATGAACATTCACCACGTGGGACTTTCTGATTGGAGCTCATTTTGGTATTGGGGTTTGGGATTCCGTGACTAAAATTCCCTTAACCAGTTGAGAACCGAAATACCGGACCGGGTTTAGGGTTTGAGCGTTAGTTAATGCAGACGGTGTGTACGCCCTCGGTACGGTGAGAGAATCCAAAAAAGTGGAAATCTGTGAAATGAAATAATGATGATAAAAGACAAAAAAAAAAAGTTTGCTTTTTTTTTTTCTAGCATGTGACCCACCGCCCTATTATCACACGACACGTGTTGTAATCCCAATTGGATTTTTTGGGGTTTTGTGATTAATTTTGTTCTCTTTTTCACCAAGACATAATCAGTAAATCACTATTGTTTTTAGCTCATTTTCCCATTGATTTCGGCTTTTTTAGACTTACAAATGGAATAAAGATTCTCCCATCCATGAATTTATTAATAGCAATGTTGAAGAAAACTTGTGGTTGTGTGATTACGAAGGTCTTTAAACTCGATGCATATAGTAACGTAATAAGTTTTAGCTAGCATTCAACCTTCCTCGATTTGCAATCTGTAATCCACTTTAGTCATGTGGTGTGTATTTAGACAAGACAACTAGCATTTAGTAGATTCAAGGGTGAGATTATTATATAGCATTTTTGTATAGATTACTTTAATATATTCTTCTTCGTTTTCAGTTTTGTTCTCTGGCTATTTTACAACTCTTAAGAAAACCTTGCAATTCGTTGATTATTGTACAGTACATTGCAGCATTGGTGCTTTAGGATGCAAACAAGATCCCACCACTGCTAACAAAGGAGTTTGCTACGGGCATAAAGAAAAAACAAGAACATTATCAAATCTTGACCAAAAAGAAGAACATTATCAAATCATATAAGCACAATTGTAATTCTATAGTAACTTTTATAATAGTGTGTTTATACATGTTGGCTCGCAGTATATATTATGTTGCTTATATCGGTTTGCCTCACAGATCTCAGAGATTAAGAGATCAACTGTGGATTTGGTGACATCTTTTTTTTTCTTTTAACCGATGAGAGAATTCCCTAGAAAGTATATTTTCTTTGAAAAATTCTGATGAAAATTATATAGAAACAAAATAAAACAGCCTCGTGCATGGCACATGAAACTGCTAATCATTATATAGTATACAATTGCTAACAACTCCAAATTAATTGTCCTGGCAATTAACGAGATAGCTGGACATTTATAATTATTAACAATTATTAACATGAATTATCAACGACTGAAAAAACATTTGGTTGGAAGTAATAGCAATGCGACATATGTCCGCACATATATCTTTATCCAATTTAGATGTCCGCATAGAACCCCTTAAACATGGCACGCTGTTCAAATGAAATTATGTTTGCAAAAAAAGAAAAAGTTTGCAAACAAACAACAAACACGCGAGGCCATAACCCTTATCCGACGCCGGCTATAAGTAACTGACGACAAGAAAACTCAAATGATCGCCCTCTCCCGATAATTAGAAGTTGGTTCAGATTTTATGAGATAAAGTTTCCCAACACTCTTTATAAAATTATAGTAATTTTAGATTTAAACGTCCTCAAAAGTTTAAACCTAGTTCTCAATAAGACTGTTCTACGTTACAACATCTAGTATATATATCAAAAAGTTGTATGTTTTAATTAAAATTCCAACAATTATCTTGACCCCAAACAAGAACCCCAATAATTAAAATAAAGAGAATAATGGGCACGAACAATTAATGGGTTGACTAATATACCCGAAAGGATTGTTGTATTGAGCTTGACGCATGTGATCATCTTCGCTGTTTATCGACTCGTAGTTTTGAAGCAAAATCATTTCGTTTATGCAGAGAAAATGAACGACCAAAAATAAAATAAAATAAAATAAAAGAAAAAGTAACAAGGAGATCATGTTACGGGGTGATTTCTATAAATCCGCCACGAATTTAGGCCGATTGATTAGCATCATTTACCGTAGACAATCAATGCGTTGATTAATGTAACCATACCATTTCTACATGCATCAACACAATCGAAGTCTGATTCATGTGGCAGCGTATTCCTAACGTCCTATGGATAACGTAACCTTTGGGTTAATTAAACAAAGTATCTCAAATAAATTTTTTTTTTTTTGGTCGAATCTCAAATAATACTATTATGTAAGCATTTGAAGTATATTTGTTTGGGACAAACTGATTCAACAAGTTAATGTAATATCCAAAGAACATCAGTTATTTTACATCCAAAAACAGTATGCTATGAGAACTCTTTTTGTTTTTCAAGTGTTTGATAACATACGAAGAACAAGTGTTTAAATGACTCTAAGTTATCGTAGCTTCAATAAATTGTAAGCTTTCTTTGAAATTGGCATAGCCTCAACCCTCTTTGCTTATTAATGCAAGTTCTTTGAAATGCAGTATTAGAATTTGGTGGCGACTCAAAATGTCTACAATTAGTTAGGAATCAATCTAGTTAGTTCTCGTTTAGGTTATGGAGTTGCTAAGCAATTGCTGGCTTGTGTCTTCAGGATTCGAGTATCATCTAAATCGTTTATCTTTTTGTTCATGTAAGTAAAAGAAATTTACACTGAACTTTTCTAATTTAGTTAATAATTTAAGATTATTTCCTTAACATTAATTTTATTTCATTAATCTATATTATAATAGATAAGTTTTTGCTCACTGCTCAGCGCGCCACGTCAGCGTTTTGTGGGCTCCACTTTTAAAAAGTGTGAAAAAAATGTCATGTTTATAGCTCGAACCCAGGTTATTGAGATATAAACACCAACATTTATACCACTAAGCTAAATGATACTTTGTACATTGATGGTCGAACCTAATATATATATTTATGAAGGTCGGAAGATCTTGCTTCTTCGGCTTCCTCTGAGGGTCGGGCCTACAAGTGCGTTATGGGTTTCACTTTTAAATGAGATTCATCACGTTATTTGAAAAAAGCTCAAGTTTGCAACAATTATAGTTTTCTCATATTGTAAATTGTTGTCGTTTAACATGAGTTTGGGTTCTTTTCATCAATGTCTCAAACAAGTCTGAGTTACAGAATTGTGTCATGTGTCTGTTCGTAATCTATTTTTTAACCGGTGAACTCTTCATGTCCACATCTTAAATCGCTTGATTTTTCATCACTGTCTCAAACAAGTCTGAGTTACAAGTTGCGCCATGTGTCTGTTCGTAATCTATTTTTTAACCGGTGAACTCTTCATGTCCACATCTTAAATCGCTTGATCCTAAATGTTCATGATTTGTAGCCCCTATATAAACCATATATATATGATTCTCATCTTTGATGAACCCAATCTGCATCTCCACAAAACTCATTGATTCCTCTTAGATTTAACCAACTTCTAGAAAATGTTTCTTTCTGCCTCTCCAATTCGTCAAACCGGCGTCTCGGCGTCCGTCACTT
>NC_027753.1:35115579-35116254 GCF_000695525.1 Brassica oleracea var. oleracea
CATAATTGTTTTAATTTATTTCCTGATTCTTTGTTGAATAATATTATTTGCAGATTCCGTGATTCATGGGTTTACTCCCGTCGGACGTGCTAATCATTACGTGTCATCTTTGAAAGCTGGTTCAATTGTGAAAGTCGATCGTTTTGAGGTTGCTAGGTGCTCAAGCATGTACAAGATAACTGATCATCCATTCCTCATTCGTTTCATCTCACTAACCATTGTTGATGAAATCATCACGGGTGCTCCTGAGATCAATCTTCAGTCAAGATTAGACTGTTCGACAATCTTCAAGTGATTGCGAACACAAACCCAGAACTCCCAGGTATATTATCATATTGCATCTGGGTTTATATTATGTTTTGATATCATAACTGATATTTAAACTCACAGATGTGGTTGGGTAAATCTGTTCTGTCCAGGGCTCTGGCCTCACCAAAGAAACAACTCGAGTCGTTATCTGTCTCCTCATTGATCTGTAAGAAACAATCAACACATAATTCCCTTTATATTACTGTTTATATTGTGCTAACATCAATAATCAAAAATATTTCATACCCAAGATTTGTGGTCGTCTATTTATCTCCCTTACTTATCAATCAAATTTTACACAAATCTTTATTTTACTGTTTAAAAGAAACCACAATAACCCAAACAATCAAAACACCAAAAACTAGA
>NC_027753.1:35116738-35120560 GCF_000695525.1 Brassica oleracea var. oleracea
CTAAACTGGAGAAAAAATATCCAGAAACAAAAGGTATTCTCAACAACCTTAATATAATTTATGTAATCTCAACAGTACAAGTAACAAATTAAAAAGACAAACAAACAATAAGTCTCAGTGACACAGCAAGCAACAACACGAACTATATCAATCACATTACTAACACAGTTTAGTTCTTCATGAGTGGAGAATAGTGCATACACAGTACATCGTCACAACTCTAACCCTATAACAATAAAAAACTTAAAAAACAATGATCAACCCAAAACGCAAAATTCACAGCTACAATAACCCTAACAAATATTGAGATGAAACAAGAAATATGTCTACAACCCCGCGCTTGCGCAGAGGCAATGCATGAATAATAATCCTTAGATATGTTCTAATACAATTTAAACATAACATTAATGCAAAAAATAATAGTCTAACATATAAAAGTACTAAAACGTAATTCACAAAAAGACGAACACAAGTCATTAGTTAAAATAGGGTAACCAACTCTTAACCATCATATCGTATCAGCAGCTAGAACTCAGCTCCCAATAAGATGTATTTTATACCGAAATAGATGTTTAAAAGTATAATTCTGTAAGATAACAGATGATTCCAGTAATTAACAAGAAAGATCAAAACCCAAGTACTGAAGTTGAAATAAAGAGTAGAGTATTGGAGACAGAATCGTCTGAAAGTTGTTGTCTTATGTAATAACGGTCGGTCGGGGATGATAGGCTAGTGAAACCACTCCTCGAGTTCATTTGCAGAGTGTACTTGCATGGACAAGGAAATAATTCAAGGAACTTCAACATTTGCTGAGTGATATGTAACTCAAAAAACAAATTCAAGTTTTTGGCAACAAGATCAAGAGCAGCAGAGGTTGGCATGCTCCTGAATAAAAATCTGCTCGGCATGCTCTTGAAATAAGAATGTGAACATGGAAAATCAACAACCAAATTTGAACTATGATAACAGAAATGTATGTTGCCTAGTCCAAATTTTTTCAATCTGACCAGAGACAAGTAAACAGCTGCATGCCGAGGCACTCCTCGAGTACAAGCACGTAAATTTTGGAGTCGAAAGCAGTTTCTTGATGGATTCAAATTTTGAATACTGACCTCAAGAGGCAAGAAAATCTTCTAGACCACTGAGAACCACTCCTCGAGTACATAGACCGGAGAGGACTAGATTCTGGAAATACTTACTTCATTAGTTTAACATAGTCGTCTGCAGAATCAAATACTTGCTTCATTAGTCTAACACCATTGGCTCCTGCCAACTTAATTATTATCTGTCCAAGAGAAAAAAAATGTATAAACAGCTGGAAAGTATGATATATGTGGTGTGAAAAGAAGTGGGTAGAAGGTGAATCAATGTTTGCCAACAGAACTTGGCAGTACGTAGTGAAACAGAGCTATAGACAAGTAATACAATGCAGAGAGCATGTTCAAAGGCAATGGAAACAAGTTCCTCATAAAAAGGTTGTGGAGGTAATAAAAATGTAAACAATGTAATAATAGCAGGCTACATTAAACACACACTTATTAGTGACAAGAATGTTCCACTTGCTAACAGATTTGGTAACTCAAAACGTTGTTCCTTTACCTAAATAGCCTCCTCCGGATAATAGATAACGTATACTTTTTTGCTTAGAAGGAATCTGAAGATTTTTTTTTTTTTTAACACTGATAATTTCCATTCAACATAAAGGGCCAAGAGCAAAGCCAAAGCACAAACGTACGGCATTGGTGTACAAGCACCATGCAGAGACAAAAGAAGCAAAAGTTCAAATGAAAAAAACAAACCCAATAGGGATAAGAGACAAGCGCACACGGCAAAAAGGACAGAACAACCACTAGAAGATGAAAATCTCAGATAAAGTGGGTAAAAGTAGCAGGATGGAGACAATATTTAAGCCTCTCCTGCTATTGCCTGATGAAGCCAAGAAGGTCCATTCCTTGCGACATAAGATCGGTACCGATGTTCTGATGTCACACTTACAGCGATTCTCGAAGCTATGGAGTTTCTTTCAGGAAGAACATGGTCTAGACTTCAAGCCGATAGAAACTGTAGCTTTGAGTTGATGATGCTTGAGATTCGAGAGGATTCAAGAGCACATACCTGACCATCCCAACGATATAAGCAGCGACGCGCATGAGTAAAGGAAGACTCAAAGATGATGTTATCAAGCTTTAAGGATTGCATACTTTCTACTGCCCATAAGATAGCATATAGTTCCGCCTCCTCTAGCGAATGAACTGCTGAATATGATCTTCGACTATGCATGAGGACTTTCCCTTTTGTATCACGAGTAATCCAGGAGACAAAAGCATCTACCTGAATAACAATCAAGAGGGGGTAAAGAGAGATTTTTACCTCTGACTTTCGCAGGAGTAAGAGCATTGAACGTTGCCTGCTAGATACTTTTCATTTATTTTGCTGTCCCAAATACTTTTTTTTTGTATATTTTACAATAACACGAGGATAAGACCTGCACCTTGCGCAGGGTGAGTTTATTTGTATATATTATATGTAATTTCTTTTATATATTTGATCATCTTATTTATGCATATACAATATTTTTTGTTGTTATTATATAATTTCTTTCCGATGGATCGAAACAATTTTTATTAAAATTTATGGAACAAAACTATAATTAATACATCATGGGTTGATCGGATTGGATATTAAACAAATTATGACATAAAAACCTTATTTTTTTCATCGAAGACATTCTTGAATGAATATCTATTAAATAAAAATTTATATTAATACGATTGTATGATCATTTGGATCTTGTTATAACAAAACAATTAAGCCATTTATCACAAAATTTTCAAAGGGATTTTTAACATTTTTTGTAATTTAAAGTCATTTAAAAAAAATCAAAATATAACATATTTGAAAAGACATATTTGAAAAAATCTAATTTTTTTTATTAAATGGTTGAATGTGATTGTTTAATTTTTTTAATAATATAAAATTAAACAAAAATGAGGAAGGAAGCAAAAAGTATTATCAAATCTTTATTATTCATAATCATTAATTGACATATATATGTAAATCATATTAGGTAATTCTGTAGCTTTTATTTAAGGAAAGAATACACACTTCTTATATTTTAGGTTAATATAATGTTCTCTAGTGTTATATAATTATGAAAAAACGGGACTTAAACTATAGTTTATATTAGGTGCTCTAGAATTCTTAGAAATTTTTTTTAGATGTGCCGCATAAGCAAGGTGTTTTTTTTAATTAATACAAAATTGTGGTTACATCTTTTCAAATGCTTCTTAATTAATATATAGGATTTAGAGTCAATGCATTTAAAATCTGCATTTAATTAAATCTACATTATAATAGGGCACTTGCATCACTCCTGATGCGACACGTCAGCGATATGTTGATCCCACTTTTAAAAAGTGTGAAAAAGTGTCAAGTCTGTGATTCGAACCCGGGTTATTGAGATCTAAACAACAACATTTATACCACTGAGTTAAAGAATTCTTTGTACATTGATGGCTGAAACAAATATATAATTATGAAGGTCGGAAACCTTTGCTTCTTCGGCTTTCTCTGTGAGACCCACACTTATTTATTTTATCTAATGATTTAATAAATACTTTATAACTCACGTTTTGAAATGAGATTCGTTAAAAAAAAAACCCAATAAACCTCTTTGGTCTGTAAGCGTTCTCTTCAATGGAAGTTTAGGGCTTTCAATTTTTAATCATCGGTTCATGACTCATCTAAGAAACACAGATTGGCTCTTTGAGTTTCATGAATCAGTTTTTCTTCTTTAGTCTCTACATCTCCCCATCTTTAATA
>NC_027753.1:35121195-35122425 GCF_000695525.1 Brassica oleracea var. oleracea
GTCAATGGAATTAACACTGGAAATTGATGGTGCTATATTTCATGTTCCAAATGCTAACGCAAGCTCCAATGTTGATTCTCAGCTTTAGCATGCCAAAATCACAATGCAGTGCGTGTTGTAAGGTAATTCAGTAGGCACAAATGTTCAGTTAAAAAAAAATCTAAATTGTATTTATGCATCAAACTTATCATTCGTAACATAATAATATGATTTTTCTGTGCTAGGAACCGTTTGTAAATAAATGTCTCGGATGTATATGACTGCTTAGTTTGTTGCTTTTGACAGTGAAATCACTAAGCTTGCAATGTGTTAGGACAGCAAAAGCATCTCAGCTGATGGTTAGCTTTACAATTTCGTTGGTTTCTTTTTCCTATTATGTTGGATGGATTATTTTAGCTAACAAATATCGCAACAGAGCGCTGACAATAACTCTAATAGATTTATATATACATTTAGAATTGGAAGCTTGGTGAGAACAGAAACAAGTACTTCTGTCACGCTTTTGGACAGCTATACGTCATTTCAAGAGAATTGATTTCTTATATTTCCCATAATCAGTAAGATTTTAACTGTTTTGTCTACTTTGCATTCATACCTCATTCTCCATCTAACTTCTCGGTGCTACTATATAATGATCAATTCATTTTCTCCACAAATAAGCAAGTGGGGATGTTACGTTGGGTGCTTGGTTTATTGGGTTTGGCTATACAAAGTCTGTTGTGACTCTAAAACTTTTACCACATTTAACATTGATTATGGTTCTTGGGAGAATTGTAGATTGTGAATGAAAGGCACAAGCAGGGAACATATGTGTAGTTGCGTTCGACTCAACATGTAACGGTATCTGCCGCTGATCCCATTGTGGAGGTTAACATGCAATGTGTTGACCTGGAAATCATTATTTGAAAGCTACATTTCGAGACATTTTCTCAACATATAAATATACCATAGACAGAGTTTGATATTTATAATACTCGGTGATCATGGAGTCTGCAGAAAACAGTCTTTTTACATATTCTATATGGAACCAAGAGATATGTCATTTGTTTGATGATTGTATTATGATAGCTACTAACATAGGAGATGACTAGAGAAAGAGAAATGAGTATGAAACTCTTATATGGGTAGCTTTTGTAAACACATTTGGGTTTATTAACAGTTGTGACAAACAATTATGTTTATAGTAAAGGAAACCCGCCGCAGCGTCAATAACAAATGCGCCTGTTTTTT
>NC_027753.1:35122591-35143782 GCF_000695525.1 Brassica oleracea var. oleracea
ATTAGAATAAATAAACAGTTTCAACAATATTTAATATGTGATTTAATAAACAAAAGAACATGTACGATTTTTAAGATTTAAAGAGATTAGAGACATTAGTTAATGAATATGAAAAGAATACGAAGCAGATGATGAAAAATGATTCGAGCAAATTAGTGGCAACACAGAGCTAAGCGAGATAAAAATATCAATCAATAAAGAATGAAAAAAGAATGAGCAGGGTTAAGTTATTACACAAGCCAAAACTAAGACAAATCAAACGACAGAACGTGAAAACAAATGGAAACAAGACAAGAGGAGATGGTGAAAATAAAATGCATTGAAAAACTGAATGCTAGATTAGTAAGCAAGAAACAAAAATAGATTAAAATGCAAAAATTCTGTGCCTTAACGCGGATAACGATCCCTAGTAGTCCGTTAAAAACATATAAAAACAACGTTTTTTTACGAATCATGTAACACAAATATTTCGAATAACTGTCATTGTCAGAGAGAGTTGAAAATTGATATTCAACTAGAGAATATGTTTTTTTTTATAAGTATGAGGCCAGCCAACGCCAATCGTGGGGACCTCAGAATGTGACGAGGGATTTTATTTTTAATAATACATTAACAATGTACAAATGAATGAACTTTTCTTTTTCTCTCTCTCTCTTTCTCACATACGACTAGACCCTCTCCTATAATCACTACCAGAACCAATAGCAACAATAAATTTACTTTTCAAACCAAAAATAAAAACCTCTCTATATACAATCAAACATGTAACAAAGATATTATCTACTTTCAATAACTCGTCATAGGCCGTTTACCATGAGGATCCGAGCTAGAGCTGGCACCTGCACTTCTAGTGGCGTGACCCCGTGTCGGTGTCCTAGAAGAAACTGGAGTAGCTCTACCTGTTCCAGTTCCACTGTTCGTGTTCAAGTTCGAACCAAACGAATCTGTACTTGACCCGGTCGTCGACAATGTCCCAACCGATGACGTTCCTGATGGACGGTGATGCGTTCTACGTCGGTATCTAGACCCCGGGACGCCAGGACGCTCTGGCTCTTCTAGATGTCCTGGTTTTCTCGAGAGAAGCAAAGACACTCGTCTCATTGCTGGTCTCTGGTGAGGGTCGCCTTGTACACATAGCAGTCCGATCTGAACGCAGAGTCTGACTTGGTCTGGATCAGCTGAAGCTGCTATGTCCGGGTCTACCATCTCCATGGTCCTGCCTTTCTTGTACAATCTATATGCCTGTGGAACAGATCATGAATCGGTCAGTGAGCGATCTGAGAGTAGACAAACGAGTAAACATGACTAGAGAGAGGCTTACCCATTCGAGAAGAGTTTGGTCAGCGTGTTTCAGACTAAAACTGGAGTTCTTCTGACCACTGATGAGCTCTAGAACCACAACACCAAAGCTGAATACGTCTGCTTTTACCGATAGAGCACCGTGCATTACATACTCAGGCGCCATGTAGCCACTACGCATTAAAGAAAAGTAAAAAAAGCAGTGAGCATTTGTGGATTGAAACTTTTGGAGCGATTAGTAGTGATAGAGAACATACTTGGTTCCAGCGACGCGAGTGTTGACGTGTGTTGCGTCCTCCTGAAAGAGCCTAGCCATCCCAAAATCAGCAATCTTAGGAACCCATTTCTCATCGAGCAAAATGTTGCCAGCCTTGATGTCTCTGTGGATAATGCAGTTAGGCGCGTCTTCGTGGAGATAGAGAAGTCCTCGAGCAACGCCTGTTATGATCTCAAACCTCTGCTTCCAGTCTATCCCCGATCTTCTGTTAGATTCTGCAAACCACCACGTGTTAAAAAACGTTTCTCACAGTTAAAGATAAGAACACACAAGTGGTTTGAGGTGAGAGAACTTACTGAAGAGGACTTTGTCGAGGCTCTCGTTTGCCACGTACTCGTAAACCAAGAGCTTATCCTCACCGTGAGTGCAATAGCCCCAGAGGTTAACGACATTACGATGCTGGACTTTAGCTAAGAGCTTGGCCTCGTTAACAAACTCTCTCTTCCCTTGCCTCGAGGCCTGAGATAGCTTTTTCACTGCTATGTCTCTCCCGTCAGGTAACCTTCCCTATTGCACAGAGGGTTTAACCTCATCAGCTAAACTAACAAAGGAGCACACACAAAAACAAAGAAAAGGAAGCTTTGATCTGTGAGCGTACCTTGAAGACGGGTCCGAACCCACCTTCGCCGAGCTTGTGGGTCGGGTTGAAATCCTTGGTAGCGGAGACTAGGACTTGAAAGGGGAAGACTTTCTGCTCGAGAGCAGCGATTTTCTCGATATCGTCTTCAATACCTTTTGAAGAAGAAGAAGTGAGTCGATTTAGAAAAACCCTAATCTCATTTTGCCCAAAAAAGAAAGAATGAGAATTATTACCTCGATTGGAGCTTCGTTTGAAGGGTTTGATGATGTTCTGGAAGAAATTCATGGACTTGGTCATGCCCAGATCACTCTTTTGAGAGTTCCTTGTGACCATCCCATGGAAAGCTATTTTTGAACTGAGTAAGAAAGATCGAAGAAGAAGAAGACAAGAAAGAGGATGTAGAATCGGATCTTCAGGAGGATTCGATTGGGTTTTTCGCCGGCTGTAGTCTCGGAAGATCGGATTGTGATTGAAGAGGAAGAGAAAGAAGAAGAAAGCGTGTTTAGATTTGTCTCTGTAAATTTTGGTTTTATGTGAGGAAGAGTGCGCGGAAGGGAAGATAGAGACAAAAGTCAAAGATGTTTTCGTGTTTTTTTAATAGTCTGTGTTTCAACCACATTTTCATTTCTTTATTTTTAAACGCGGCCATATTATGTAAATTAGTCTTATTCATATACAGTATAAGTTTCAGGAGTTAAAATACATTTTAAAAATTTTAACTGGTTAAATTATCCGCTGAAATGTTATATGTCATTTGTACTAATATTATTATTAGTGATTTGTAATAGTGATGTCGCCGTGTGACTATATCCGAATTCAGAAAAAATATATGCACCATTTCCCTGACGAAAAGAAAATTTTCGCTTTGATTTTCTTCTTTCTATTTGTGTATTATTTGTCAAAAGTCTAAACTTTAAAGGCGTCTGCAACCGATGGGAAAACTGAGTGAGAAGTTCTGTTTCAAACGGTTGGTAGACATTAGTAGAATAATCAGCGAGTTGAGATAGGATATGAGCGAAAAATGATAGTTTTCTGTAGCTAGTGACGTTATTAATTATAACTTTTTGGACGTCACGCAGCGCAATTTCCCTTAATATAATCACAAGATAGGAGTAAATCGTAAGGTCCACGAAGGTGCCACCTCTGCCTTTATAAAGCCACTTACCTTGACCAAAACCTTCATAAACCAAAGCTGTCGGCATATTCAACTCTCAAACTCTTTTCCTTTAGACAAAACTTTAAACATAACCCTAATCTTATGACAAATCAGATCAAGCCCACTTAATCTAATTACTTAATCAAAGATTCATTAATACACCAAAAAATATGCCTGTCAAATCTCAGCAAAGATGAATTATGCAGGTCATTTTTTGCATGAGATAAGAGCTGATTCAGATATAAACAAACGAATCATTTTTACCAAAAAAAAATAAAATTTTACCAAAAAAACAAAAGATCATGGAACTAGTCTTGCAAATTTTTATTTATTTTTGGGACCAAAATATAACTGAAAACTTTGGTAACTATTCTGATACTGTTTTGAATGAATCATGGGCCTAGAATTTTTTAGGAGCATGCATGTTCTAGTCCTTCACCCAAGTACAGTACAAGCCAGTGTATTTTTTTTTTATGTCACATCTAGTGTTCGGTTTCTAATTTGCGTGCAATTGGATTACTAATTTTGAAATAAAATTTTATAGAATGATTTATTCTTATAGATCTTTAAAAAAAATTATCATTTAAATATAATTAAAAAAAAATCTTATTCCAATAACTTTTTTTGTGGAATATATAGAATAAAAAAGAATGTAGTTATAAAACATTCATAACTAAAAAAGCTCACAAATAATAGAATAAGATAAAATGAAATTCTATTTTTATGTCATAATTTCTTTTATCCCATTTATTTGCATTCTATTTATTTAGTTGAATTTATTCATATTATTTAAAAAAAATTAATTACCGGTTATAGCCTTTGTGTTTTACAGTGGCCAGAAATAAAATATTTACTATGTGACATCATTGACGATGACGCTAGAAAGTAAAGATAGATCATCAGTTGGCATAAACAAACATGACCCAAGACGCGTTTCTCTTCAATTTATTCGTTCGGTCAAGTCTAATGTGTACCCTTTATTTTATTTTGTTTACTCCTTGTCACTTGGTACCATCTTTTTGTTAATTTAGATTCGAGTAATAAGACTCCCTTTTGGGTAACGAAGAATAGCCATTCACTGATTCACATGTTATACTCCCGCCGTTTCTAAATAAGTATCACTTTGACATTTTTCACACAAATTAAGAAAATAGCGAAAATATATATAAGTTGTTATTAATTACATATTTTTGACCAATAATATTTGAGATAAATAAAATTATTTATAAAATCAATACAGTTTGCAGTTAATTTTCAGCTGATACTTTTTGTGTAACAGGAAAAAAAAATTAGAATGACACTTATTATGAAATTAGAATGACAATTACAGTGGGAAGTAGACAAGTGATAGGCCCTACCAAGTAAAATGCTCAGCTATCGTACAATCCCATAAAAATCTAGGTTCGAAAGCTTTGTGTTATACTAGTACAGTAAATAAATAAATACTCACTGGGTCAATGGAAAAAAAAAAAGGAACAATTGAAAACTTTTAGGTCGTGAAAAAGTTATGATGCACGCATCCACCAAAGTGGAAGATGCAACAATTGTCAAGGAGATCATAAATATAACTTGAACATTACGCGGCATTTATGTTAGATGTCTTTGTCACATCTGTACGCTAAAACATAAAATAAAACTAATGTATTGTATCCATAACTAAGGTATATTCAAATGTAACTCACACGTATCTATTAAAACTTATATTCGCAAGTCGTAACTGATAACAGAACTATACACATAACCTTTTTTTTTGGTAAAAAATGAAGATTTCATTACCAGTTTTAAATTTTTTACAGACATTGACAAAAATACTAGTAGCAGATCAACATAAAAAAAACTAATACACACTCAAACCTAAGGAAACAAATGAAATGACATCAAGCACAATTGCAGTACACAAAGGATACAGCAGAGAGGAACATTCGCTTGCCGCATAATTGATCTGTAGTTATAACGAAAGCTATACACATAATCTTGATCACTTCAGCCATATAAATTTGGAGTTACAAGTTTTTAGCTTTGTCATTATTTGTCCCCAAAATGTTCCGTTTACAAGTTGGATTAATTCCATTAGCTAGAAGCATCTTTCGACCAATTAACCTTAATGACCAGGGCTGTCAGAAGGATGTCAAGATCTAAGTGAACATCAATAGAAACTTTTGAAAACTCTTACAGACTAGTCTAGGTCAGAGATTTCTTTTTAATTCAGCTTTACTGTATATGATGTCCGATACATTTTGTTATTCCGTTCGAGATTCATGTTTTACCAATCAAAAACATATATAGAAATGTTATTTTCATTTGTGACATAGCGTTAGAAAAATGTTAGTTTATTGTTTACATATTGGTCGAGTAAATTGATAAATTTGGGAGTGAAGTCAATACGATTCTTCGTTAGGGACCTTACCTCTCTGAACCAAAACTCAAAACTAATAAAAGCTCAATCGCTTCGAGGACTTTGCCTCTAACCAAAAACTCACTTGATCGGCATTCTATTGTTATTTCACATATTGTTTCTCATTTCTTATAACTACATAGTATTTTTGCTAAAACCATATTCGGTTTAAAAGGAAATCGCAGGGGACATTCGATTTTTTTGTTAATATAATTGTAGGGGAATCTTCGAAAGAGTCGAAGTGTACAATATATCAAACCAAGCCATGCACACGCTCATTTGATTCTTTTTGGGTGTATGTACGTGTTTTCAACTAATTTAAAGTGTTTTGGCTCTTTCCAGTTCTCATCATGTTCTTTTTATCGACTTTTATTTATTTCTAAATATAAACCATAACGCGGTTCAAAAAAACTTGTAGGATAGTCTTTGAAAGAGTCGTAAGGTAAAATACAATATCACACTAAGGCCTGTTCTTTTACATATTGCGCGACCTGCGATTGGTCGCATGTCGCAAGTCGCAGGTTGTTGTTCGTTTTGATGTCCCGCGACTGATCGCACGACCAGTCACGGGTTCTCATTCAAATCGCCTGAAAAAACAGTACTAAAAATTAAGAAAATTTTAATCGCGCGACTGGTCGCAGGTCACGCGACACGTAAACAAACATAGTTTTAGTCGCATGTCGCAGGTTTAGTCGTAGGTAGCAAGTCGCAAACGACACGCAAACGAACAGGGCCCAAATCAAGCACACGCTTTTTGTTATTTTGTGTGTTTTCAACGCACATGACATGCTTATCTCATCTGTCTAATTATATGATGGTAGAAGAAAAGAGTAGCCTTCAAGTAATACTGACCAAACGTAATATTCTCAAATATTTTTCACGTGAACAGTAATATATCTAACATTTCTTAAAGTTCGAGTCGAGTTTATCCACTAAAGCCCATTTAAACAGGCCGATATACAAACAAGTACATCTGTTGTGCGACTTGGGTCAATTACTTGATAGGTATACAATCCGAAATCCAGGTGGGAACATGGGTCATAATCAGGTTCTCTTTCAAAATATGTATAGCGCCAAACAAGTTATGGATTGCACCTTAGTCAAAATTTCTGGTTGTTTCTACTTTTTCTTTGTTTCTACTTTTTCTTTAGAGCACTTCCGAAATGAGTTCTACTCATTGAAATTCTAAAAATTCATGTGTATAAGTACATGTTATATATGTGTATGTAGGTGTGGGGTCCATTATTTTGTGGAGAACCCCGCACATACATACACATATACGACATATACTTATACACATATGAATCTTTAGAACTTCAATGGATAGAATCCCCATTGAAAATGCTCTTGAATATAGGTATCTAACAAGGAAAAAAGCAGAGAAATGGTTTTCAGTATACATACAATACAGCCAATCAAAGTCTGATTAGTGTCGTCAAGGCTAGCAACATTAACTAAACAAATACAGATAAATCAACATTTTAACATATGCTCAGAAAGTAAAAAGAAAAGTACAAATATGTAAGATTACGTTATTGTTTCAATTTTGATAGACAATCTTCTTATATTATTTAGACCTTCTGTAGAGTGGATCCTTTTATATATATCAAAAGGGATGCACTTTTTACATCTTTTGAATCATTGTGGCTCGTTGGTTCATTAGAACATGCATTTTAATTATGCAACCAATATATTATGTAACCAATAATGTGATGGAACATATAATAAATATATGTGGAAATAAAATCTAGGCATGTAAGTATAATAAATAGACAATGTGTAGAGGAAGGTTGTGCGCATAATTAAGTGCACATGAGCGTTTGAGCTTTAAGAGGATCAATCGCCGAAAGTCGCACATTTCGATCTCTCACTTATTTTAGAATTTAAGTACAAACTATACTTTCTTCTTCATCCACTATAAAGGCTCTCGCTTTAGAAACTTATTTATACATTTATATTACGGTCAGAAACTGGTGCGACTCTTAGAGCATCGTTAGCGGTTTGTTCTTAAACTGAGTTTCTAAAAATTATTATACTAATAGTTTATTCAAATTATTTAGTTGTATAATTAAAACTAATAACAACGAATGAATGTCAAAGAGACACGTTAGTTTAAAGTCTCTGAACTCATGGCAAAAGTCTCTTTTCCCAAAAAATATGTCTCTCGTTATTTTTCCACTCTCTCTCTCATGTTATTCATTTTTTTTTTTTTTTTGAAGAGAGACTCCCTAAAAGTGTTCCACTGGGGGTGCTCTAAATGATCTAAAATCTAAAGCAACCAATCTTTTGGTGATTTCAGCAGACGTTTGTAGAATCTCTTAACTGTCACATTATTTGGGTTAGCTGGATAGCTAGTTGTCATATAAAATCATCTGTTTAAAGATTTTATGTTATTTATATAGTTCAAGAATGTTTAGAATATTATATATAGTGAGTTATATATTTATATATACTCCGTTTGTCTTTGAATGAAACTGGCATAATAAAGAATCATATATATACAGCGCTAACTATAAGAAACAAGTGTAGAGCTAGTGATCATCAATAGCGACCAGATACATGCCTTGTTGTTTGTGTTTGAAGTTTCTAGTGACCAACAACACTAACTAAACCTTATAACGTTAACTTCTCAATATACTAATGATAAGTTTCGGACACTAGCGACTAGAAATTCTAATCATTTATTTATTTTTAGTGGTTTCAAATTTTGAAGTGACTAGTAGTTGAACCTTGTCACTGTTACTATCGACTACAAAAACAAACATCGTTTAGTCGCTTACACTTCCAACCTGAGAGAGAGTTAACTTTTTGACAGAGACGCAAGGCGGATGGATGTATGAAATGCAACATAGACTGAGACCTAAGGCGGACTCCCCTGGAAACTTTTGAGAGGTTGTCTAAGCTTTTCTACATACGTATAAATTTAAAACTGATCACTAAATACAGTATGTGTATACATATATTTTGTGTGTGTATGTGAATCAATAAAGAAAGACGTACTTGTTTTTGTTTAAAGCCAACGTCTTATATTTATATGTAGTTTGTTGATTTTCTACCAACCAAATTAACATATTGCTTAGAACCCAATCCATGCCAAATCGATCCTAGAATAACTTGCATTACAATTTACAACCACTTGTCTAAACATACAGTTTTAAATATGCACAAATAAAAGCAATACAAAAGGTAATTAATACGAACAAATTCGAGAGTAGATTGATACAAAGGACAGGTCTTTGCAAAGCGAATTACATGAGTAATAGCTACCAGTTACAATCCAAAAGAAAACAAATGAAGAGGTTACTTACCCCACCTATAAAACAGTGATTCAAAACTCACCCGGAAAGTTCCTAAATGTTCTGAAAAGTCCAATAAAACAAAACCATTATGTACATTGGAGCTGGCATCTTTGTTGAAATCATACCAAGCTCTGCCACAAACATCCAAGAATTTGACAGCTTGCCCTTTGGCTTTTTTTAGTAGCAACATCTCACCTTACTCTACTCACTACACTACACACACATACACTCATCATTCTACCTTTTTTTCTATTACCACTCATAAAGACAAATAAAAAAGTGAAAAATTATGCTCACACTCCTCTCTTTTTATATAGTAAATCTTCACTTTTTATAATAAAAACCAAAAAATAGAATTAAAACAAATGAAAAGACGGACATTCTCATCTGACACAACATAAGAGAATCAGATTGATATTTTATCCGAGACTTTTATGCCATTTTCTTCTCCTCCATCTAAGACCTCTTCTTGTTGTTCCTTGCCTCCCAAGCAACAAAGTCACTCCCTAACCTTATTACAAACAAGAAAATTAACAATTTTACAATCAACTACTTTAAGAAGGGTTAGAGGAAAAGAAAACCAGAGATTAAGTACCTGTATGATTTGTTCTATTCATGCCACCACATGCATATATATAAGAGTGAACTCAAACTCAAACCCAAACCCAAACTCAAAAACTCATGTCTTCATTTTCTCTTACACGAATTAGATCAATATTCTTGAGATCACGTAGATGTTGTAGTATCTCATGGAGGAGATGAACACCCTTGTCCCCTTTTTTCAATGAGCCAACACAATGTCTCAAGAACTCTCTATCCGCCTCCAAAGCTTCTAGTCTCTCGTATAGCTCATCAACTTCTCCCTCCACGTTAACAATCTCACCTTTCTCCGATTCATCAACACCGTTCTCATAGTGGTCTCCGTTCCCAATCTCTCCATCAACTGCATCAAAGAGAGGAAGTAGTCTCTTTGACTTGAGGACTCTATGCTTCCCATTGGTCTCCTTATCATGAACATGCCCGTTTCCATTGATGCTACCATTACTCTCAAACGCTTTAGCTTCTTCTTCATTGTCCTCTTCATCATTAAGAGCTGTGAGTTTCTCTTCAAGAAACTTCAACCTCCCAAGAATAGAAAGCCTCTCTCCTTCGTAATCATCTAAACACTCATCGAGACGAAGCACAACATCAACGGGGGTGTTCTCCATCTCACTCTCTCCTTCAACGCTCTTATGCCCTAACTCTCCGTTGTTCTCATCTGAACCCTCATTGTTTCGATAGGAATCAACGGAGGAGTCTCTCATTCTCCTCATCATCATCCCCATCCTCTCTTTAGCCTCATACTCTTCCAATCTCTTTCTACAGACCTCTAGCTCCTTCTCCAGCTCTGCAATCTCCTTCTCTCGTTTCACGATGACCTCGTTCAACAGCTGCAAGGCTTCTTGGTCGAACTCGGATTGCTCCTCCATCATCCTCTGGTACTGCAGCGCCTCCATCTGCATCGCGGCTTTCTCCTCGTGTAATCGATTGATCATCGCCATTGTTTCGTTGGCTGCGGTGGCGGACGCGCTCCTCTCTTCCTCCAGCTCCTCGTATAGAGCGTTGAGAGCCTTTCTCTCTTCTTCCAACTCCGACTTCAGCTTGGCCACGGTGAGTGATCCTTCAAGGTTGGCTTCTGGTTCTGTTCGATCTAGTTGAAACATAGCGTTGTGTAGACAGTTTGAAGTTTCGAGAAGCCGCTCTTTGTTGGCGTGTAAGACAGGTCTCCTTGTCTCAATATCAACAGTTCTGAACTCCAATGTATGATTACCATGATCATTGTCGTCGTCGTTGTCTTCAGGAACGATGAGTTCGTGGGATTGGTCATCTCCGATTTGGTCTTGATCAGGAATCTCTGTGCCTATTGAAACGTCTGCGTCTGTTTCTTCGTCGTCGGTCTGCGTTTGCAATGACTCATCATCTGCGATATAATTAGTATTAAAAAAAAACATTAAACTCAAAGACTCATTAGGACAAAGAAGAAGAGTTGCAAGTGTTTTGTAAGAATTTTAAACAAAGCACACCTTGTTTCGTCTCAGCCTCGTCCTGTTTTAATTCTCCCGGCAAGGGAACCGCCTCGTCTGAAGATAACCCCACGTCTTCCTCCGCCGTCGCCGTTGCCGCGAAGTCAGGTTCGGATTGTTGTTGTTGATCAGGACAAACGAACATTAGCAAATCACCTTGAGTCGTCTTAGCGTTCTCAGGTTCCGATTCTCCCGGCGAGGGAAACGTGGAAGATAACCCCACGTGTTCCACCTCCCCCGTCGCCGCCGCGAAGTCAGGTTCAGGTTGTTGTTGTTGATCAGGACAAACAGACATTAACAAAGCACCTTGATTCGTTACTGCCTCTTCGCGTTTCGATTCTCCCGGCGAGGAAAGCGCGGAGATCTCGTCGGAAGGTAACATCACGCCTTCCTCCTCCGCCGCCGGCGCCGCCGCGAAATCGAGGATAAAGTCACCGTTAACGTCGGAGATCTCTCGGACTTCCTCGCTAGGTTTGTAGAATTCTTCGACAGGAATCAAATGGCAGTCCTGGTCGTCAATGTAGAACTCCAGGTTCGTCGCCGGCGCAGGTTTATCCTCCGTAGCTAGATCCACTCTGTTTTCTTCTTCTTCTTCTTCCTCCTTCTCCGTTACAACAACTTCTTTATTACAGTCGAAACTTGATACAAAGCAAGAGAACTCATCATCATCATCAACATCCTTCTCCTCTGTTTCTTCTTCTTCTTCATCAACATCCTTCTCCTCTGTTTCTTGTTCATTTCGTTCGTGAGAATCAATCAGAGGCGCGGATCCTACGTGTTCTTCCAGGACGAAGATAGATCGGGACCGTTCGGTGAAAAGCCGACCATTGTGAACCTGAACATCATCTCCGATCAGATTCGTGTCAATAAAGCTATAACCTTTATCATCCCTCAGATCAGGCTCGATCGGAGCACAAGAGACCAACTCCTTTGGGAATTCAACACGACCTTGTACGGAGCCTTTGGATTCAAGAAGAGGTTTCGATGGAACTGTAGAAATCTCGAGGGCGTGAACGTGATCGTCGCAGAGGAGATCTTTGTGGGAAGGAGATTTCCCTGAGGGGTCGAAGAACCGATCGAGTCTACAGCAGAGGAGGCAAGGTCGCTTGAGGCCGAAGTAATCAGCGAATCTGAGGATGAAATAAGAGAAGAGAGAGTTGAGGAGGATGAAAGAGATGAGAGTCCACTCGAGGAA
Source organism: Brassica oleracea var. oleracea (assembly GCF_000695525.1). Classification (NCBI taxonomy): domain Eukaryota; kingdom Viridiplantae; phylum Streptophyta; class Magnoliopsida; order Brassicales; family Brassicaceae; genus Brassica; species Brassica oleracea. Next base: position 35,134,856 of record NC_027753.1, read on the forward strand.
AGCGTAGACGAGGACGAGAGTGATCCGGTTGGTTTTGCGGTGGATCAAGGTCGCGAATCTGTTGGCCGCCATAGACGAAGGTTCGAAGAGTAAAATGAGAGATTTTGAGCAAATATTTACAGATAGAGAATGCGTGTGGGACGGTGTTGTGGGAAGAACAGAGAAAGACTTGTCAGCTTTAAGTAAGTCTTAGTCCGAGGCTCGGACCGACCGTAGACGTTTTTTTAGAAAAAAATATTTTTTTAGTTGAATTTTAATTTGACAAGCAAAAAAAAAAATGCGTATATTCCCAACAAAAAATGGAAAATATATATAAAGAAGTCAAGGATAATTAAAGTTTAGGTTAGGCAAAGATATTAACATCATGTTTATTAAACACTAAAAACAAAGTTTATTTCAGTGTGAAATGGTATTTAGTTTTATAATATGCTAAAAACCAAATTATTCGTTAAAATGTTATTAATTTATGGTTGACTAGGACATTAGGAATTTTTTGTTACACCTTGTTTTGGATTTTAGTTTTTACGAATTTTATTTTCCAAAATGCGGTCACAATTTCTTTTTCTATTTTTTTCAACCCATGTCTATTTTGATACTGTAGGTCATTTTCAGTACTTATTTCTCTTAAATAGTGTATTAAGCTATACAATAGTTTTCAAAAGATTGTATCAGAATTATTATTTTCAGACATTTTTGTTAATAAATACAGATAAATATATTTGACATATTTAAATTCTCAATAATTGATCCAGAAGCGAGCGGGTTGTTTAGGGTCGGAGGCAAGTGGATTAGCGTAGCGGAAAGCTATTGATTTACGATTTTTTTTGTCGTCAAGCTACTGATTTTATAATTAAACATTGATCGTGACGCAATCATACTGTTGAAAATTTATTTTAGTTTTGTTAAACTTTGTAAGCAAAAGAAATATAATTAAGTAAAAATATTTAAAAGAAATAAACAGGTTTGCCACGTGGTTTGTATGACCCCGCCACTATTTTCTTTCGCTTTGGCGGAAAAAAGCAGACCCATACCCGTGACCCACATGCGCGGAGAGGACCCATGCTTTTAAAACTTCGGATTTCACATTTTCAATGGGATGGGCACTTCGGTTTACTTTCAAAAATTGGTTTATTTGGTTATTAAACCATCCGGTTTGACAAAAACTCTAATCCATTGGATTACAAGAGTATGCATATGCTTGGTTTGGTTTGATTCAGTTCTGTCAAAATATTTTGTCAAAATATTTTACCCACTTAATTCAAATAATCAAATTCTTGAAGCCACGAATTATGAGATCATTCATATCTTTCTTATATTCATTCTGTAGAGACATAGTATGTAATTTTCACAGTAGAATTTAGAAAACGTATGATGCATTATTGTAGGCATTTTTACTCAATTCGCTCGTTCTATATGTATATAATGATGGTTTGAAAGTAAAAAAAACAAACAAACATTTTTGTTAGTCGTACTAACAGTGCGTAATAATATTTGCTTTACTTTCCTTTTATTTAACATCACTTTACTTTTTTTCATTTTTTTGACCAGTATTAATAGGTCCCTCACCGTGAGGAAAAAAATCAAAAAGAGGACAAGACATGAAAGCCCAAGGCACTGTTACAACTACGACCAAAAGGCCACCACGATATTTTTTACTAAATCGGACGTTTTATTTTGTTGATCGAATAGTATGATGTCGAGTTATTCACCTGCTTAAATCTATACTGATACTATTGAGGTATTGATACAGGTTCCGATAAGCTATAACAATCAGTGTATCTCTAAAACATAATTGAACTGCAGCGGTTTAGCTATAGAAATCTAAAAAAACATCGTCAAGGAAAAAAAAAATAAAAAAATGAAAAAAACAAAAATCTAAAAAACATGCATGTTTATCCAAACAATGTTTATCCAAACAATTTTTCAAAAAATTGTAGACATTTTGATACAATTTATTTTTATTGATTATTAAAGTCATATTATATTTGGTAATTTTGTAGAGAGATTCAATAATAATGCTCGAAGTGACAAAAAGGGAAATAAATAAACAAGAGAGAAAAAACTAAAACGCCTTTTCCCATACAGCATGGTTAGTAAAGAAATCGGCGTTAACAAGTTCCAAAAATTGGTGTTACAAAAAATTAAAGTAGACATTATTTATAGCCAATAGCCAGAAATGCATAAACAATTACATTTGTAATGTGTGTCAAGTGTCAACAATGTAATTAAAATTAGAAATGGAAGGAGAAAAAAAATAGTACATGGACCGGTCTAACATTATGTGCCACTGTTTTTTAATAAAAATCCACATCAAACAAACCTAATTAATTTGGGTTAGAGCGTGTCCATTTTATATACAATATTGAAGGGACATTTCAACTTTGTGATGTATGTTATTTTATTATTATTCTGTTAGTTAGCCGAATGGTTCATATTGACATACAAATTCTGACTTTTTCGAAACACATTCTAAATATATAAATCTTTGATTTGAGCTTGTGACCTTGCCAAATATATTCGCGTGTTAACGAAGAGATAATCATCACCAAATGTATGATAAGTATCCAACTCATTAATATTTAACGGTCCAGTATATCTACTTAAGTTGTTATGTCGGAATTAAATTAAATCTAAAAGAGTGTTATCAAGCAGAAATCAGTGATGAATATATATATTCTACTAATACTGGAAATATATGCGTTAGGATAATTTTGTGATTTCAATTTCATAATGCAACAAAATAATTTCATGAATGGAAGGTGCCATGTGGTGTGGGTGTGGCTCATACAAAGTCTAATGACAGGTCACTCCAACCTCACTGTTTTTCTTTTTCCTAATATTTTTAAACGTTACACTAATTAAATTTTCATTTTTAATCAATCTCTATAATTTCCAGATTCTAAGCTAACTACGTATATAGATTAATTTCATTTTACATTTAATTAATCTTACATTTTTAAAGGTACATGCGTTCATACTTTCACATCATCTCTTGGTCTTTTGGTTGATTGATGTATATAGATTAATTTCAGGGTGTTCTTATGAAGATGTGAACCGCTCCTAGGAAAATATGTATTTAATGGTAATCAACTTATGAACTCGGCCAATTAAAGACAAATATTGAACTATTACTAACAAATGTATTTATGCTGCATATTTATTTTAGTTTGTCATTAAAAAGAAGAAACGACCACAATGATTAACATTCGTCGGCTGAATCAATATCGTGATTATAAATAAATTTAATATGGTGGCGGGGTTTTGCAGCCTAAGCTTTTAGGTTAAGGCTTTTGACATGTGATTAACTTTCTGCAACAGTTATGGCACTCACTAATCCCACAAAAAAAAGGAGAAAAACTATTTCGACACTCACTTAGGATTCTGAAAGATGTGAAAACTTAGAAAACTCGCTTGTCGCTTCCATGAAAAAGTGTGTTGTCGTAACACTTTATTTGAGAAAGGGATCAAATGTAATTGTAAGGATCAACGTTTATTGGCTGCCAAAAATGACGGGTAGTTTTTCTTTCTTTTGATGATCATAGTACTATTGATCTATATTAATAGATAGATCTTAGACAAATGGTATGGGAGTAAATATAGAGGTACCATACTACGACAAAGTAAAAATATAAAAGGAAATAACTAAAAACATAAACAATACATATGATATTTATAAAGAAATAGTGGAAAGAGTAAAAATGGTGAGAGCAATGATGTTGAATTATAAGAGCTGTTGGAGAGAGGTGGGGGATCCAGTGGCCTCTCTTTCAATACTATCAAAAAGCATTCTCTAATAATTCTTATTAATGTTGCAACCATAAATAGAAAAAGTCTTTAGAAAAACATCACACTGAATAAAAACACTCACTTTATTAAATTTGGGGATTTCGAATTTGAAATCTTAAAATTTAAGTTTCAAAGATGTTATTTTCCGCTTCTAACTAGCTTTTAGGGTTCAAACACAACAAGTAAAACTCTTTTATGTACAGAGGAATAGAATCATGCAAATCCAAAAACTAAACAAAAATAATGCAATAGTGGAAACAGAGCATGTTGTTCCTAATGGGAGATTCATGTCTTGTTAGCCGACTTCAACATCCCGGTAACATGGAGACATTCAAATGTCTCACTCTGTGATTCTGTGTCTATCCAGTGAAGAACATAAAGGGTCCATGAGTTTTGTCTGATCAAAGGATTCTGCATCCATGAGTTTTGTCACAATCCTTTGATGCTATAGAAGATAACACTACTAAACCAGCTTCTTCTAGGTCAATCAAAAGTTACATGTTTCTATAAGTCGCCAGCTTCACTCTCAGTCTCTGCATTTGTAACATACCACACACACGCTCATCAGGACACCCTTTATGTAATAAAAATGAGCATTTGTCATTGCTTATAAGAAAAACTAATTATTCTCCAGAAAATCATTAAACATGTGACATCTTCAGGATCAAGGAATTAATTCTTGATAACAGAACTTGGAATACATGTGGGATTTGGAATGAGTTTTGTTGTTTTTATTTCATTTTCTGGATATAATATACAACTACATATGCTAAAAGCCTAAAACAAAAAACGTGGGACCCTCTTTTGACACGTGGAATTTATATTCAAATTATATTTAAAACTATAATTTACATAGATTTTCATTTATTTATTTTGGTTAAGATAAATTAAATTACTTTAAAACAGTAAAATTGATATAATTTTTTTTATAATTATCAAAATTAAAAATTAAAATTAATTTCTAAAATTTGTAGATATCAAAAATAAACAAATGATATTATGATTAAAAATTTAATTTAATTTTTTTAAAGATTGTATAACATTTTGAAAATATTTTTTAATAATAAAATTTTAATGATTATAAAAATATATTTAAATACTATTTCAAAATTTTAAAATCTTTATATTCCCTTGTCATATTATTTAATGACATATTTGAATAGATTTATTTTAATGATGATTTATGTGTTATTACCATTTTATCGAAAGTTACCAAAAATTGAAATTAACATTAAATGTAGTTGTCCTCCATGTCACTTTTAACCATAAGTTATGTCATCAATTTTAGTATGTCATGTCACATTTTTTTGGTGAGAGTTATTATGGAGATGACATGTGTGAAATCACTTCACAAATAATGTCTAGGGGATCCCAAGAGATAAGGAAACTTAACAAGACAGAACACATAGAGATGAGCCGTTGCAGCTCTTTTGGGCTCTGTGCCCCTAATCCTTTGTACTCTCTATCTTCCAGGCCTCGCATTCGCAGCGTCAGAGCTCCTCTCTGTATTACATCTCACACCAAACCCAACTCTAACACCGACTCTCTTCTTCATGTAAGACCTCCTTCCAACTTATGTTTGATTACTAGAGGACTCTGGGAAGTGACTTTTATTGTTAACACAGTATGTTGCCAAGATGAAAGCAAAGGCCGATGACTTCTTTGGAGCAAAGAAGACAATCTTTGCAACTCAACTCGGTGCAGTTCTTGCCACGGTAAGAACAAATGAGACTAAAAGAAAGAAATGATGGTAATAGAAAACTTCTTAGTTCTTTGCAGATTGATCATCCGGCCTTGGCAATAACAGGAGTCAACCACGAGCAGGAACTAAGCAGCGTTGTGCTCGATATCGGGATCATATCGGTCTGGTACTTCCTCGTAATGCCTGTAAGTTTGGGACAGAGACCATTGTAGTGTTACCAAAGATTTAAACGATTCATGTTAATGGGCTTATATACTATGATTGTTTAGCCAATCATCATGAACTGGCTGAGAGTAAGATGGTACAGAAGGAAGTTCTTTGAGATGTATTTACAGTTCATGTTCGTCTTCATGTTCTTCCCCAGGTAAGTTTCACTATTTGCAGGCTACTGTTATGGGCACCATTTCTCAACTTCAGAAAGTTCCCAAGAGATCCATCTATGAAGTATCCTTGGGACAAACCAAAAGACCCTTCCACTATAAAGAACGGTTACCTCAAGTACCCATTTGCAAAGCCAGAAGACTACGACTATTAAGATGCTTGTGACTCTGTATATTCATTAGTCACATGAATCAGCTTGTGCAGCCTCTTTTACTCAAGGCATATATATAATAAAACAGAAATAACTTTATTGTCATTATAGGAAAAAAAAAAGATGGAAAGAAACAAAATTATCTTTTTGATCAAAAGAGAAACAAAATTATCTTTTGACTCAAATTTAAAGAGTCTACAATCAGAGTTAACCTCTGGCTATCATCCTCAGGTTGTTTTTGTTTCTCTCCTCTCTTAATTTTTAAAAGCTGTAATGATTGGGTTATAGTATTGGTGCAGCTCCAATGAGTCCACCAGGCTCTTCAGCTCGGATGTAGCCTCAGGGTTGGAAGACAGAAATGCTGCGGCAGCTGCTAAAACCACAACAGTAATGGCTGTCCCTTTGAGGCAGCCACTTCCACGGGAGAGTCTCCCTGATATCACTTTGCAGGACTTGTCAGCTTCTTTGTATAGAGAACCGTTGCCTTTTCCTTCAGTGATTGCTTCCTCGTTCTAAAAACATCAAAGGCAAGGTCAGAGCTGATATTACATACAAATGGAGGGTGACATTAGCTAGAGGCATTAATACCTTTAGCCTGAAGCTCTTCATAGTTCGATTGAGAGCAGCAGTATTACTCGGTGATGATGATAGCTTGAGGGAATACTCCTTCCATTCCTCTACAAGCCTTTTAAGAAGAGCAACACTAGCTTCAAGATTCTCCTTATAGAGACTGTCCCAGAGCTTGCAGCAATCAACGTTTTGGGTCAAGGCCCATATAGCGATTGCTGTAGCTTCCTTGGCTAAAACAGGATTACCTTCTCCAGCTAATTTGAGAGCAAAAGTGAATATCTGTTGTGTGACTTGCTTCATCGCCTTGCTCCCTGGTGCACCGGCAAGAGCCACTTCCTTCAGCAGGGGATACACTGCCTCAAACCTCTCTGTAGCCTGTGTACATCAGAGTTCAGACCATGCTTTGTGATCAGAATCAACAAAACGCAATCAAGCTTTCATTTTTTTAATAAATTTACTACTACTACAACTTACCTTGACTCTTGCGGATGAAGCAGGGAAGGTAAGCCGGACCAAGATCTCAAATGAAGGAGGTGGAATCAATCGGTCTCCCTTCCTAACAGCTCCGCTTACAAGTATGGTCCTAGCCTTTGGATTCGACAAAATTCTAATTCCAAAAATAACATAAAAAAGATGATGATGAACTTACCGATGCTTCGATGAGGAAAGCTTCGAGATTCGACGGATCGATCTTCGCCGCAGCTTCAGGCAGCGACACTTTCGGCTTCTTCTCCTTCTTCGCCTTCGCCTTCTTCTTCTTAGCCTCCTCCGCCGCCTTCACATTCTCCTCCTCCGCCTCCTTCCTCGCCGCGATCTCGTCCTCGCTGTCGTCGAAACCGTAACCGTTGGATCGGCGTTTAGATCTCGACTCGTCCTCATCCGAATCCGAAACAGCCATCTTCGCCGCGAGGATCCGTCTCCTCCGATCCTCGGCTTGCTCCTCCAGCGAACGGAACACGTTATCGCCGTTAGCTGCATTTTTGCCGCCGTTAGTCGCCGTTTGATCGGCGGGTTTCTGCTTGCGGTTGCGTTTCGGGTAGACGACTTTCTTCCAGCCGTGGTCGACGTGGCCGTTGGAGATCTCGAAGCCGTTGTACTCCACAGATTCGATCTGATCCATTTTTAAAAGTTGTTCGCTTTTTCTTAAGATGATTCTGTTCTGTCTCTCTCTCTCTCGGGCTTGAAAAACAGAGACTACAGTAGACGAGGAGATATGTTTGACCCCAAGGGGAAGAAAATGGTTTATATATAAGAAAATGGTTTATATATATGGAGTATAAGTTAAACTGATTCTGAACCAATCATTTTGGGATTAGGTTTTTGAGAAAAAAGACAAAAATAGCATTAAATCAAGTTTTTGTTGCCAAATTAGTACTCAAAGTCAAAAGTCACAAAAATAGTACTTAATGTTTTATCAAAAGTCATAAACTTAAGGTTTAGAGTTAAAGGGTGGGGTTTAGGATTTAGGGTTTAGGATTTAGAGTTTAGGGTTTAGGGTTTAGGGTTTAGGGTTTAGGGTTTAGGGTTTAGGGTTTAGGGTTTAGGGTTTAGGGTTTAGGGTTTAGGGTTTAGGGTTTAGGGTTTAGGGTTTAGGGTTTAGAGTTGAGAAATGAGGTTTTGGGGATAAGATTTCAAATTTTGAAAAATAAAAAAATTAAAATTTTCGAAGGATAAACTTAGAAATGTTTTATTTTGGTCATTTTAGTTTTTGAGTGTTATTTTTGTGATATAAACTTAGAAAGATGCTATTTTGGAGATTTGCCCTTTAGTTTTTGTTTTTGTCCCCTTAGTCACGTATTTTTAGTTTAATTGTTTAAGGATTATTGATTTCTTTTCTCCAAAAATCTAGAAAAGGGTAAAACGAAATATTTGTAAAAAGTATGTCAGCCTCTGTTTTTATTTAATACTAGAAGGGTGTCCGCGCTTCGCGCGGGATATTGTTTTATTGCTGTTAGATATGATTTTTTGGATGATGTAATTAAGTGGTCTTTCTTATTTGTAAAGAGAATTATTTGATGTTTTATTGTGTTATGTAGTATTAGGTAATATGTTAATATATTATGTGTTTGTTTTTCAATAATGTGTTGTTGTGTGTATAATATTAATTGTGTGGTGAAGTGAGCTTTTAATGTAAATTATATTGAATTTTAATAACTTTGCATTTAGGCATTTGTTAATTTTAAGATTGATGGTTTTAGCGTCAGAATTGTATTTTAATTTGTCACATTTTTGAACATTACTCTTTTAAAATATTTTTTGCCCACTCTCCATATTTTGACCCTGAGCCGTCCTCATCTATGTAATTCGCTTACCTTTCCGGTGTGCGGTGCTTCTCGC
>NC_027753.1:35144108-35145505 GCF_000695525.1 Brassica oleracea var. oleracea
TAGGTTTAGATTATGCGTTGTATTCTAGTTTTTTCTTATTAGTTTGGTTATTTGTGGAAGTTGTAGGGCAGTTCTGAGCGAAGTGACCTATCTTATCACATCGGTAACACTCAACCTTTGATGTGTCTCTCTCTTGCCTATAATATCTGTTTTGTTGATATCCAAATCTACCACGACCTCTTCCTCGATATCCATACCGACCGCCTCTTCCCGAATCATACATATCCTGTTGTGAGAGTCTGCATACATAAGTTTATCTTGGTTTTGCTCGTCATGCTTCTCTTCTTCCTCATCATGAATCCTCTCATCATAAAATAATAGAAAATGGTAAAATAACAAAAATAATAGAAAATATTTAAAATTATTTATTTATTTATTTTATTTATTTATTTTTTATTCATCTTGAATTTTAGTGACCAATAAAATAAATTATCAAATTTTATACAAAGATGGTTAATATTAAAAGAGTAAATAGTGCATAATTAGAAAGTACTTCCCTAAATTGCAATAATCTATAAGAAAAAGGACTTAAAATGTAAAAAAAAATATATGAAAGACACATGTCATCAAACCCCATTGCCACTTGTCATAAGAAGAGAAAAAGCTAACTTTATATATGAAGATTTTAAAATGTTTTGTTTAATATAAACTATAGTATTATTATATAAAAAATATCTATACCATTAAAAGTAATTATTTTATACTTTTACTTACACAAAGTTATTACACATATTTATTAACTAATTATTATTTTTGATTTTTCCTTAAATTTTTCTAACTATAAAATATCAATACTATTAAAAGAGAAAAATTTTTTATCTACTTGCAAATAGTATAGATTGAACCAGTATATTTATTTTAATTCGTATTATTTCTCGTACAACTAAATTACTTAAATATATATTATATTTAACTATTTTAATATTTTCAAAATAATGTATCTAAAAATATATTTTTTTAAGAATCTTTTCTAAGATTATATTTTAATAATATATTTTAATACCTTTTTATTTAAAATGTAAATATACATTTTTAAAAAATATTTACTTTTAAATAATAAAATTCATATTTAATATTAACTATAACTATAAAAGAATATTAAATATTTTTTTATTTATAGAATAAGAAATAATGTTCCTATAATATTTATATTCATAATTAAATAACTACACCAATTAATAAATATAGAGTAACTAACTGGGCAAATCTCCAAAACAGCACATTTCAAAGTTTATATCACAAAAATAGCACTCAAAAACTAAAATGACTAAAATAGCACCTTCTAAGTTTATCCTTTGAAAATTTTAATTTTTTTATTTTTCAAAATTTGAAATCTTATCCCCAAAACCTCATTTCTCAACTCTAAACACTAAACCCTAAACTCTAAACCCTAAACC
>NC_027753.1:35145587-35186237 GCF_000695525.1 Brassica oleracea var. oleracea
GGGAACAAAAACTTGATTTAGTGCTATTTTTGTCTTTTTCTCTAACTTAATCAATTTATTAACTATTTTATACATTATAAATTTAAATAAGAGAAATTGCACTCCATGTAGAAAGATAACTGCATAATTTGCAGATATGGAAAAACCACTTTCTCGCTGATGTGTCTTTCTTTAAAGGTTGATGTACCCCTATGTTGAGCGAAAACACAACCTATACCATATTCGGAACCTCTGTATTACACATGTTTATATTTGTCAAGAGAGAGTTACTTCCTCATCCACCATAATCGATATACTCTTTGGTTTTCCTCAATAATTTCATCGCCTATTGCTACAAAATTACCTCGTCTTCTCCGTCATAATTGATACACTTTTGATATCTCCTCTCTTCTTATCTTCAGATTTATCACCTTTTTTTCTTTTCTATCGCCGTCACACCGTCGCATCGTCACTCCATCGCACCATTACCTCTGCTCAAGCTCGCCATCACACAGTTACCTCACCTCTGCTCAAGCTCACCGTCATGACGTCACCTCACGTATGTTACAGCTCTCCGTCACCTCACCCTTGCTATAGCTTGCCTTCATTTCAGTTAATGGAGAGAAGAAAGATCCATGATGCTATAGAGGAGGAAGAAGAACAAGAGGAGAGAGAAGGAATAAAAAGATGAGAGAGGATGCCGAAGAAGAAGATAAGAACATAGGCTCCCGGATACGACGATGGAGACCAGCCGTAGAAGCTGACGGAAGAGTGGCCCATCTGTTTACTGATGGCATCTTGGATTACTAGTTGCATGAGTCTCTGTTGAATCACACGCAAAAAGAATCGTTGTTTTTTTTTTTTTTTGTTGTTGCGAATTATATAATATGTATGAATCGCAGGTCTTGAATATCATCTTTTTTTTTTTTTGTTTAACGTGGGGTATTCCGGGCCTATGGAAGGGGCCAGACTAATCCCCAAAGAGAGGTGCAGCCCATGGATAGACTCTCTCTCCGGGTATGCAAATAGACCCTAAAGCATGGACCCATATCCATGTGGGGTATCCAGAGACATCATGAGGTAGTTCATCCGGCAGGGTTCGAACTCGCAACCTTGAATATCATCTTCCTTGTTAATTACGTGTTTTATGTTTTGATTTCATGCAAAGAAACAAATGCAATATTACAATTCAAGATACAATATTAGTAAAACATAAATAATTTGCTATGAGTTATCCCAAACCAGCTAACAATAAGCATAACCATATAAAGAATATAAAATATTTTAATAGGAAATCTTATGTTTACTTGAATATAATATATTATATACGGCTAACAATCTTTTAAATCATATATATTGTGATTTAATAGATGAATTTTATGTTTAACCGTAAAAGTAAATTTAGTCATATGTTTTGCCGTTTATTAGAGAGTTAATTTTATATTTAGCCGTACATGTAAATTTATTGCAATTTGTTTGAGAGTTAATTTTATGTTTAGCCGATAAAAAAATTAATACTATGTATTGTGATTTGTTAGAGAGTTAATTTTCTGTTTAGCCGAACACATAATTTTTTTACATTCACTAGTCCAAACACCATATATAAGTCTATTAACGTGTTCGTTTTCGTAGCCGGCCAACTATAACAAAAAAAGGCAAACAAAATATGTTAACCGGTTATTTCACAAATTACGACATTATTAAATAAAAATGAAAAACATTTCCAAGAACTGTGGTAACAATTAAGAAAAAGTACACTACTTGGGTATTTTACCCTTAGTCGGTTCTTGTCTTCTCAACTGATCCACCAGAGATGATACTTGATGATGGTAAAGTGGCGGAGGCGGCGGTGGATGGTGATGAGACTAGTTCACGCGCCACCGTACAAAGAGACGAAGAGAAAAAAATGTTTTTTGTATTTCGTATATGATTGGATAGACAAAACTTTTAAATCGAATTGAAAATAGTTTATGATTTACAAATTGAGATTTGGATTTGTCAAGAAAGTAAAAAGAGACGATGATGATTCTGAAAACAATTAAAGAATAGAAAGAGAAAGAGAAAGAGAGAACTTGAAAGAATAGACAAAATAATGTTTTTAACTTATCAGATTTCTCATTTTTACATAGATATTAAATGCAATATTTATTTGTTTATCTTTCTTACCATGAACGGTTTGGGTTTCAGTGTGTTTTTGGCCCAAGTTCCATATTTGCAAATTTTAAACTTATGTCATAATTTTGATGCAAATCGCTCTTTAAATAATAACATATATTCATGTATTTTACAACATACTTCAATTTATCAAAAAAAATATTATAGTAAAACATATAAACTAATAAATAATTTCTTATTTTAATATACATATTTAAATTATAATATTTTAAACAATTCAATATATTTACCAAATATGAGACAGACTGAATGACATAGTTAATTTATAAATAATAAAAAATAATCTTGCGCTTTAGAAAAACGAATTGAATAACATATAGAATCATATATATATGATAAAATAAATATTAATAGTTAGCTACTATTAATATTTATGATATGATGGAACATGTTATTATTGATATTTTTTATGAATATAGTTGTACAAGTTATTCCAACAAACATGTAAAAATATTTATCAAATATAAAACTAGTTGAACAAAACATAAACCACATTTTAAGTTAGACTTCGTTCAGAAGTTAAATCCAAAATTTAAAAGCAAAACATAAGAAATAAATATTTATTTATATAGAATTAGATATTTAAGATACTTATTTAAAATTTAAATACTTATTTTCAGATATCACTAAAAATAAATATTGAATTAAATATTTGAAGTACATATTATGTATCAAATATTTATATTTGTGATTAATTTGGACTTTCATTTTTTGGGTTACACATTCGGGTTCGGGTAATAATACTTCAAGTAGGGAATTTCATCGAGGTCTTCTTAGGCTAAGAAAAGTGTTTATGAGCCAATTTTTCATACTTCAGTTTTCTCGCCTCGCGTTCATTCTTCAGCCTCTCACTGTTCTTCGTCTTCCGCCTCTCCTTGATCATATGAAGGAGGGGAGACTCAGATTCTTCATTATCAATCTCAAAATTGTTTGCCTGCAACAAAAGTTGAGTAAAAGCAAAAAATGAGAGCGGTGTGAAAATTGATAAGAGCATGATTAACGCTGCACGGGTTCTTATTTGATTTTTTTTTTGTCTGTAAAAAAAAAATTAAAAGACGAACCAATCACGGGCCGCCACATGTCAGTGGGGCCCGCGAACAGTGCAAAAACCAAGTTAAACTCGATCCTTATAGAAGACGCGGTTTTTATAAAAATTGTGGGACCCACCTCTTAAGAACCAAGTTAAGAGCCACCGTTAATTATGCTCTAAGGTTTTTTTTCTCTATTTGTTATTAAACTTGCCTTGGTCTTCAAGGTCTTCTCAGGCGCATAAAAATGTTTATGAGTCCTCTCGAAGGCCATTGTTTTGGCTCGAATTTATCCTTCATCTTCTTCTTCTGCCACTCACTGTTGGTGTTATCGTTCTTCAGACTCTCATTGATCATATGAAGGAGGGGAAACACATATTTTTCATTATCAATCTCCAAATCGTTTTATGGTTTTCATCCTCAAGGTGCTCAATGAAATTTTCAAAGGTGCTGAAAGGACAAACAGGGCATGATGCGCAAGAAAACATTTCACAGCTTGTTGTGTCCACTACTAGTCTTCTTGTCTCCTCCTCCTCCAGCCCTGAAACTTTGAGTAAGCTAGACCTATCCAGAGCCACTCTCCACCAACGGAGACCAGGGATGAAGGGTGTGGGTCTTCAGGTTCATAACTTGGTGGATACGCCAGAAGAAGATTGTATCCAATGAGGACACCCATGTAAATTTTGCGAATGATTGAATCCAGCAGACCAGAATTGGTGGTTATGAGCATTATTGACAACGGAGAATGACTAGTACGCGAACGCAAATAGCTTGGCACAATCACAGACAAGCCTGTAAGGAAAATAAAATCGCAGCTAGTTGAATCTAAACCCTTTTGTGTGCTCTAAATAAAAATATATTAAAAAAAGAAGAAAGAAAGGAAGACTTACGGCTTGTAAAGTGTTTGAGAACGACTCCAGTGGAAGAGAGCGTTTTCAAGAAGTCATAAGGGATCCCGTAAAGGTTTCCAGCTGCAACGATCGTGAGCGGGCCATTGTAGCCTAGATTCTTATAACAGAGTATGCAGAAGAAGTGTGTATCTTATTCATCAACCAAATAAGGTATATATACAACATATAGATCATATAAGCTAACTAGGAATAGGAAACTAGATTAGTCTATATCCCTAAGTATTAGGAACCTATCATTATCCTCTCATTACTCCTCCTCAAGTTGGCAATGACATATTTCGAATGCCTAACTTGGACAGCAAGAATTGAAATGTAGGAGAAGGAAGAGGTTTCGTCAGAAGATCAGCTGGTTGATTCTTTGTTGAGATATGAACCGTCTGAAGTAGCTTAGCTTGCACGGCATCACGAACCGTATGGCAATCATTCTCCACATGCTTTGTACGTTCGTGAAACACTGGATTCTGGGCAATGTGAATAGCGGATTGACTGTCACAAAAGAGACGCATAGGCAGAGGATGAGAGAAACCAAAGTGATGTAGGAGACGCTTGAGCCATTTGAGTTCACATGTTGCGTCCGCCATGGATCTATACTCGGCCTCTACTAAAGAACGAGAGACTGTTCTCTGTTTCTTGGTTCGCCATGAAACCAAAGAATCGCCAAGGAGTACATAATACGCACTCAAAGACCGTCGCGTGCGAGCGCAAGCCGACCAGTCTGCGTCGCAAAATGCAATCAGCTGCAGGTTACTATCAGAAGACAACATAATACCTTGGTCCGGACAACCTTTCAGATATCACACAACACGCAACACGGCGAGCCAATGGTCGTCAAGAGGTTTCTGCATAAATTGAGACAGGAGATGAACAATGCAGCTAAGTTCCGGTCTGGTGAATGTGAGATAGATCAATCTGCCGACCAGACGCATGTACTTGCTTGGATCAGTAAGCGGTTTACTAGTAGACAATGCCATCTTATGATTCAACTCCGTAGGAACAAGTGATGGCTTCGCACCAAGAAGACCACACTCTATTATTATATCCAAAGCATACTTGCATTGTGATACAAAAATACCTTCTGGACCTCTTGCAACTTCTAGACCCAAAAAATATTTGAGTTTTCCCAAATCCTTCATCTTGAAGCACTTGTGTAAATAGTTCTTAAATCGCTGAATGGTAGAGACATCATTGCCAGCAATGATAAAATCATCGACATACACCAAGATGTGTAAACAAATACTTCCGCGAACAAACGAGAATAGTCTGTAGTCTTCATAAATCTGGACAAAACCGAAAGAGAGTTTTACTTAACTTCGCAAACCAGCATCTAGGAGATTGTTTTAGGCTATATAGTGACTTTCGGAGCCGACACACCTTAGAAAGATCACTGCATTTAAACCCTTGTGGTAATTGCATATAAATTTCTTCCTCAAGATCACCATGTAAGAAAGCATTATGAACATCCATCTGGTGAATCTCCCAACGTTTAGTTGCTGCAATTTTCAAAAAGAAACGCACTGTATTCATTTTTACAACTGGGGCGAATGTGTCTTTGTAGTATGTACCCTCCTTCTGGCGATTGCCACAAGCCACTAATCTGGCCTTTGGCCTTTCTTCAGTACCATCTGCCTTGTACTTTATTGCATAAATCCATTTGTTGCTTATCGCCTTCTTGCCGGGAGGAAGAGACGTAACTTCCCATGTATGGTTTGCCTCTAGTGCGAGAATCTCTGCTTGCATTGCTCCATTGAAGCGAGGATCAACGACCGCTTCTTTATAAGTCCTGGGTATGTAGTCAGTAGTAATCTTTGCAAGAAACGCCTGGTGTTTATCATTAAAGACAGACGATGATAAATAATTAGCGATAGGATACGGTGTCTTACCTGAGACCGTTGATGAAGAACTCTGATCAGGAGAAGAGACGTGAGAAACGTGAGAGGGGTTCGTAGTGGAGGCTGCATGAGTAATAAAATTCTTGAGCAATATAGACGGTTTCTTGATCCGATTACCACGTCCTAGGACCTCCAGAAGTCCTGGAGAGTTAGACGTCTCAGCTGCAGGAGAATGTGACGTTGTAGGAAGATCGTGTGATGGTGGAGACTCTGGCATTGGTGAAGGTGTACTCGGAGAGTCAGATTGCTCCGTCGGAGGAGTTATATCAGTCGAAGCAATAGGAGTTACATCAGTCGGAGCTAGTACTGATGTCGTAGGAGGTTGTTGCTCCGGCTGGGCCACCGTATCAGGTGAGACAGGTGATTGAGTGTTCTGTGGAGGTATGTCAGTGCTCCCCCTTGATGTCAAAGCCGGTGCCAACCAGTCATCGATTGGTTCATTCTGTTGCAAACTTGGTGGTGACACATAGCTTGTATTTTCAACTCCAGGAAACTGATCTTCAAAGAAAGTAACGTATCGACTGATAAAAAATTCGTGAGTTTCAATATCATACATTCGCCATGCCGTCTTACCAAACAGATATCCAACAAATATACACTTGCGGCTTCGTTCAGCAAATTTATCCTTGCTCCTTGGTCGCCACTGTGCGTAGCAAAGGCTACCAAATACTCGCAGTAAATCGTACACTGGTGGTTTTCCATGTAGGAGTTCGTAAGGGGTTTTACCGTTAAGGACTGGTGTTGGTGTTCGATTGATTATATGAGCTGCGACCAGAATATTCTCGCCCCAAAAATCTACTGGAAGACGAGCCTGGAACAAGCATGCGCGTGCCACATTCAGAATGTGCATGTGCTTACGTTCGACTCTTCCATTCTGTTGTGGAGTGTCAACGCAGGAGGTATGATGTATGATGTATGATCCCTTGTTCCTGAAGAATGATTTGAGCACCATAAACTCAGTGCCATTGTCTGTTCTAATCATCTTTACACTCCGACCAAACTGTTTCTCACTCATGGCGCAGAAGTTTTTAAGAAGAGTAGAGACCTCAGATTTTTCAAGCATTAAGTAAGTCCACACAGCTCTTGAATAATCGTCAACAACAGTCAGAAAATAAACTGCTCCACAAGAAGCCGGCGTACGGTAGGGTCCCCAAACATCACAATGAATTAAACCAAAAGGAACTTCAGCTTTATTAAGACTATTAGGAAAAGCAGATCGAGTTTGTTTTGCTTTAAAGCAAATGTCACAATGACTAGAAGCAGAAAAATCTATCTTAAGTGTATCAAAAACCGGTAGTGTAGCTAAAACTTTGTAGGAGGGATGTCCAAGTCGACGATGCCTTAAAACTAAAGAAGAAGTCGATTTTGCAGCCCCATGAACTCGTGCAACTTTAACACCTGTAAAATAGTAGACCCCCTCACGTTCTTCGCCTGCTCCAATCAGAGTCCTCGAAAAACGGTCCTGTAAAACACACAACGTATCAGTAAAAATCGCTATGCACCCAGTTTGTTTCAACAATTTCGAAACTGATATTAAAGTGCAATTAAAATCCGGCACAAAAAGAACATCATTCAACGAGTAGTCGTTGCTAAGCTTTAATGTGCCCCGTTTCGTTGCATTAGATAGTTGGCCATTAGGGAATGTAACCGAAGAGGGAAAATCACTGATGTTGTGTAGTATGGTAAGATCACCCGTCATATGATGCGAGGCGCCTGTATCAATAATAACATTAGTATATTTAGGTTTACCCGAAAAACGTTCTGAAGAGAGATTGGTTTGTTGATTCTGAAGCAATGAGATCAAAGAGGCAATCTGATCCGAGTTGATTTGTGTTGTATGAGCTGCGTTGGCGCGACCACGCCCCCGGCCTCTGTTCCCACTAAATCGTCCTCCACGACCACCTCTATGGTTATTGTTTTGTCGTTGTTGCTCGTTATACCAGTCGGGATACCCATGTAGAAGAAAACATTCTGTATTGTCATGGCCTGTTCTTCCACAATGTGTACACGAGCGTGCAGGGTCTCTTGACTTTGGTGGAACAGAATCGGTGATTGCAGGAGGAGCTTCTTTTGTAGAATATTTTTTGACCGAAAAACCTAGTATGTCAGAACGTTGCTCTTTCGAACGAGTTGTTATCATGTTCTGTTCTTCACGGATCACCCTCGAGTAGACAATATTGAGATCATGCAACGGGTCTTCATCTGTGATACGTGATCGGATGGACAGAAAACTTGAATCATCGAGTCCAAAGAGGAACTTGTGTACACGTGCATACTCTTTTTCTTTCTCAATATCAGAAGCTGCCACACACGTACTGAGAAACGAAACTTTAGTAATCTCGTCTTGGAGCTGATGTATATGTGCCCCATTCTTAACTGAGAAACGAAACTTTAGGGTTTCCCAAAGCTTATGAGCGTCAGGAACATGAGTGACCGTTGATCGAATTTTGGGGTCAATGGACGTTCTAAACCATCCGACGATCATAGAATTTGCAGCCATCCATCGAGGTATATCAGGGCTATCATCTGCTGGTTTAGTGATAGACCCATCTATAAACCCGAACTTTCGCTTGGCTTGTAAAGAATTTAGAAGTTCCATTGACCATTTAGAATAATTCTCGTTTGTGAGAAGAACCGAAGTAATTAGAGCACACAGATTGTCATTAGAATTGAGATGATACGGAGAATCATCACGTTGTGTAGTTGTAACAGAAGAATCAAACATCTTGATTGATGAACAAGATTCGTAGTTGAAGTAGATGTAGAAGTAGAATTAGTAAAGTGGAAAAAAAAATTCATAGAGCTTAGCTCTGATACTATATAGCAGAGTATGCAGAAGAAGTGTGTATCTTATTCATCAACCAAATAAGGTATATATACAACATAGAGATCGTATAAGCTAACTAGGAATAGGAAACTAGATTAGTCTAAATCCCTAAGTATTAGGAACCTATCATTATCCTCTCATTAATTCTTCAACTCCGTGTCTATTCTCGGAGCTAGTCGACTTGCGTCATAACCACTGGGGAGCGGACAGTTGTTCATGTCCCACCACACTTCCGTTTCAGATGTCGCGTACTCAGCCGTCGCCTTCCTCACCCTCTTAATCATCCTTTTTTTTTTTTTTCTGTTTTGTTTTACTGACTAAATAGCGAATTCAGAGAATGTTCAACTGGTTTATTCATGGACCTCAAGGTCTTATATTTATATCGAATACAAGATCCAAACCTAATGGGATAAGGAAGTTTATCTAAATCGTATTTATCTATTTAGGAAATATAACATATTCCCACAGAAATTTATTTGTTCTAATAAAAACAGATACTAATCAAAACATCAGACAACACATTTAGGAAATATAACATATTCCTATAGAAATTTCTTTGTTCTAATATTCCTATATAAATTCTTATAAACATATAAATTTACAATTAAAATATATTTATAACCATTTACGAACAATTACTTACAAATTTTATAAGTTTTTGTTGTTCACCTTGTTTGCAACTTTATGATTACATGATTTAATAATACAATCTATCATTAAAATAAGTTTTTTTTTATCTTATTAAGCTACTACAATCTAAAATTTGAATATAGTAATTTTTATTTTAGAATTGATAAAAATAAATAAAATCTAAAATCCCATCAAAATTGTATCAATTTGTAATAGTTACCAAAAGTCATGTAAATGATTTCTGTGTTAATAATAAGAAATGTCAAATATACATTTATACAATTATAAATAGATTTAGAAGCATTTAAATGATTTTTTTAAATTTTATAACTCTTATAAATGTATTTATAATCTTTTATAATTTTTTTTGTTTGTTTTGAAGAGAAAACTCGATTTTGTGTTTTGGTGAGAATACTCAATTTTCATTTTAGAGGAAAAATTAATTTTTTTTGTTTTAGCATGAAAATTCAATTTTTCGATTTTAGCAAAAAATTCAATTTTGTGGTTTTATGGAAAAATTCGATTTTCACTTTTAACGTAAAAGTTCGGTTTTGCGGTTGTATAAAAATTGGCTGAAGCAAAATAAATGGGTTAAGCCCTATAAACTTCAGAACCAATTTTTGGTACATGGTTAGTGCTAACTTGTTAGGTTGAGCTAATATTAACGTCCCTGAGTAATGAACACCAAGAAATCCCTGAGTAATGAACACCAAGAAGTCGTATCTTTACGAGTATTCTTTAGTGCAAGACATTACCCACAACACTTATAATTAGTAGTACACTAATAATAATTGTTTCGCTTTCCTCTACAGACCTTTCTTGGGTTTGGCTATGAGTTGATTTTTGTTACGTAATGAGTGGATCTTCATAGCCAGTGATTTGTCAATGGCTTTATATGCAGCCTCCAATCTTGGGGACACGAAACAATTATGTTAATTTGGTTCGAGCGTAATGAGAGAGTCAAATAACATATGCACCCAAGGAAATTTAATTTGACTGAAAGCAAGATAATAGAGGAAATGATACATTTGATTAGAAAACAAACTACTACACAGTATCGATTGATCAAAATCATATTCACCACATAAGCGCAATCCGGTTTGAGAAATTAACCTTGTTTTAGTCAACTGGTTTTCGACGTGGCAAGAATTACTTTTATTGGCTGATGTGTTTCTCTGTTATTGGTTGAAATACTTATGTCTACGTGGGGACTTCAAATTTTTAGTTCCTCTATAGATTTTCTTCTTCCCCCTTTGGTTCGTCAAACATATCTCCCTGTCTGTTTTTCAAGCCCGAGAGAGAGAGAGACAGAACAGAATCATCTTAAGAAAAAGCGAACAACTTTTAAAAATGGATCAGATCGAATCTGTGGAGTACAACGGCTTCGAGATCTCCAACGGCCACGTCGACCACGGCTGGAAGAAAGTCGTCTACCCGAAACGCAACCGCAAGCAGAAACCCGCCGATCAAACGGCGACTAACGGCGGCAAAAATGCAGCTAACGGCGATAACGTGTTCCGTTCGCTGGAGGAGCAAGCCGAGGATCGGAGGAGACGGATCCTCGCGGCGAAGATGGCTGTTTCGGATTCGGATGAGGACGAGTCGAGATCTAAACGCCGATCCAACGGTTACGGTTTCGACGACAGCGAGGACGAGATCGCGGCGAGGAAGGAGGCGGAGGAGGAGAATGTGAAGGCGGCGGAGGAGGCTAAGAAGAAGAAGGCGAAGGCGAAGAAGGAGAAGAAGCCGAAAGTGTCGCTGCCTGAAGCTGCGGCGAAGATCGATCCGTCGAATCTCGAAGCTTTCCTCATCGAAGCATCGGTAAGTTCATCATCATGCAGTGTTTCTGATCTGAAAACCCCAATTGTAATCAAAACTCGAACTTTTAGTTGAATTATGATCTGAAATCGAAAACCCACAAATCAAAATTCAAACTTTATATTGTTTGGTTTGGTTTGGTGATAGGAATCGTATGCGAGTCAGCCGGAGATTCAGCTGATGAGATTTGCTGATTACTTTGGGAGAGCGCTCTCCGGAGTCTCTTCTGTGCTGTTTCCATGGGTTAAGATGTTCAAGGAGTCTCCTTTGTCCAAACTCATCGATGTAATAAGCTTTACGTGTTTTTTTTTGTATATTGTGATCCATGTCTAGGACCGTAAAAGCTGCTGATACCTTTTATGACAACAGGTTCCGTTGTCTCATGTTCCGGAACCGGTCTACAAAACATCAGTTGATTGGATCAACCAACGTCCTATTGAAGCTCTTGGATCTTTTGTGTTGTGGGCGTTTGATTGTATTCTCACGGATTTGGCAGCACATCAAGTAGGAGGTGCTAAAGGTGGGAAGAAAGGTGCTCAACAGCATACTTCTTCCAAGTCTCAGGTAAATGTTAAAACTTTTTTCTGGATCCTTGATTTAATGGATCTCTCTGATCTTCCTTTGTTCTGTTCGTTTGATGGTTAGGTGGCGATATTTGTTGCATTAGCGATGGTGTTGCGTAGGAAACCTGATGCTTTGACTAATGTATTGCCTACTCTGAGAGAGAATCCTAAGTATCAAGGCCAGGACAAGCTTCCTGTCATCGTTTGGATGATGGCTCAGGTTTGTGTTTATTTGTTGTCTCCTTAGGACCAAAAGTGTCGGAATGATCTTTGTTCTGAGATTTTGTAAAATGTGGACAGGCCTCTCAGGGTGATCTATCCGTAGGGTTGCTTTCATGGGCACACAACTTGTTACCTGTAGCTGGTAGTAAGAACTGCAACCCTCAGTCTAGAGATCTCATCTTGCAGTTGGTTGAGAAGTGAGTCTAATAGTTTTCTTGTGGTCTCCCTTTGCATTATGTTTGACAAATCATCATCTTTTTTATGTTATTTTTGGAATTAGAATTTTGTCGAATCCAAAGGCTAGGACCATACTTGTAAGCAGAGCTGTTAGGAAGGGAGACCGATTGATTCCACCTCCTTCATTTGAGATCTTGGTCCGGCTTACCTTCCCTGCTTCATCCGCAAGAGTCAAGGTAAGTTGTAGTAGTAGTTGAAAATTTTAAAGCAAGAAAGCTTGATTGCGTTTTGTTGATTCTGATCACAAAGCATGGTCTGAACTCTGATGTACACAGGCTACAGAGAGGTTTGAGGCAGTGTATCCCCTGCTGAAGGAAGTGGCTCTTGCCGGTGCACCAGGAAGCAAGGCGATGAAGCAAGTCACACAGCAGATATTCACTTTTGCTCTGAAATTAGCTGGAGAAGGTATTATTAACCAAACCAAGTCTTGAATCCTTGCTTCACTCTCTCTTCTCTAAATAGACACATCTAATGTGTTACTGTTTGTTATAGGAAATCCTGTTTTAGCCAAGGAAGCTACAGCAATCGCTATATGGGCCTTGACCCAAAACGTTGATTGCTGCAAGCTCTGGGACAGTCTCTATAAGGAGAATCTTGAAGCTAGTGTTGCTCTTCTTAAAAGGCTTGTAGAGGAATGGAAGGAGTATTCCCTCAAGCTATCATCATCACCGAGTAATACTGCTGCTCTCAATCGAACTATGAAGAGCTTCAGGCTAAAGGTATTAATGCCTCTAGCTAATGTCACCCTCCATTTGTATGTAATATCAGCTCTGACCTTGCCTTTGATGTTTTTAGAACGAGGAAGCAATCACTGAAGGAAAAGGCAACGGTTCTCTATACAAAGAAGCTGACAAGTCCTGCAAAGTGATTTCAGGGAGACTCTCCCGTGGAAGTGCCTGCCTCAAAGGAACAGCCATTACTGTTGTGGTTTTAGCAGCTGCCGCAGCATTTCTGTCTTCCAACCCTGAGGCTACATCCGAGCTGAAGAGCCTGGTGGACTCATTGGAGCTGCACCAATACTATAACCCAATCATTACAGCTTTTAAAAATTAAGAGAGGAGAGAAACAAAAACAACCTGAGGATGATAGCCAGAGGTTAACTCTGATTGTAGACTGTTTAAATTTGAGTCAAAAGATAATTTTGTTTCTTTTTTGATCAAAAAGATAATTTTGTTTCTTTCCATCTTTTTATTTTTCCATAATGACAATAAAGTTATTTCTGTTTTATTATATGCCTTGAGTAAAAGAGCCTCTGCACAAGTCATTACATTGTGTTCATGAGCCACAAGCATCTTAATAGTCGTAGTCTTCTGGCTTTGCAAATGGGTACTTGAGGTAACCGTTCTTGATAGTGGAAGGGTCTTTTGGTTTGTCCCAAGGATACTTCATAGATGGATCTCTTGGGAACTTTCTGAAGTTGAGAAATGCTGATTGTCATAATGACATATTATGCTTTGTCTTTGTGTTATGATATAGAATTTTAAGATGGGTTGCGTTGATTGTTCGGTAATGTTTGGTAATGAATTTGAGAGGTTTGTGAAGATAGAAATGAAAAATTAGGGATTTAAGAAGATGAAAGAGGATTTTTCGTGTTTAGATTATATTTTTCGTTTTTTTATCAAAACGGTGTAGTTTAGTGATGTAACATATGTTAAACATTAATTAACGAAAAATTAGTTAGAACATTAAAAAAGCTTGGTTAATGATTGTTCAAGATTTTTTCGTGTTTTACTAAGAGTTCATGAATTAAATGGTCTGTTTTAGAATTCAACATTTTTTTGGCTTATTTTCGAAAGTTCAGGATTAAAAAGTCAATTTTCCCGAATAAAAATTCATCCAAACACATTTAAATTTCTATTAGATAAATATATGCTCAGGACAAAACACGTTTCTCCCAGCGGTTGTTGGCGGGTGTGCTTGTGAGTGGAAGGTGTTTCTCTCCTGATTGTTGTTGTCTTTAAAGACCTTTTCGTGAAGTAGTTTTGTCCATGCGGGGAGCAAATGTAACGACATGTGATCTTAGAATATGATGAGATCTTGTGACATTGGTGCGGTGTCTTCCAAAGGCTTGAAAACGGAAAAGTGAAATATGGGCCAGAGGACGGCCCTCTTATATTCATCAGACTATTGTTAGGCTGATTAGGAAAAACAAATCGAGGACTAACCATTATGCTCATGGACTGTAGTTAATTTTTGCATCTATTGATTTTGCAAATGTTTTGTTCAAAATGAGGCCATTCAGCCCATTAAACTTCTAATCGATTTAAGTTTAGAAGCCCTGTAATTTATTGAATCTCTTGTTTATATTTTCCTCCCTTTATCATTGTTTTCCATATATTTTCTAGTTTCCGCACCGAATTTATGCTAATTTTGTCCGCTTTTACAGATCTTAAAAATAGTCAAATACTAATTCGCAACGAATTACAACAACCAACTACAAGTATATACGGAAAAAAGAGAGAAAGAAATGGATAATATATCTATGTAAACAAAAAGGATAAATCGTGTATGGTGAATGTGTCACCGAGAGCTTAGTCATAACACTTTATATGGTGTACACGTGTGCCTTATAAACTATCTCATCGCCATTGCATGTGTAATACTTTGCTGGCCATCTATAGCGAGACAAAAAACATCGTGTGGTTAAAGTTCTGGTAGAAGTATCGCCGTGTTGGATAAGGAGAGGTGGAAAGACGTGGAGGGACTAAATAAATCAGTGCGTCGTTTTCGTGGTATGGAGAAAGAAGGGAAGTGAAGCACGGCAATATTGAATAGAAATACACGAGGAGTTATTAGTAACTTAGTAGAAGATTGGTGTGTATTGATGGTAGGTAGGTAGGTAGGTAATTCATTTGTACTTTTCTTATTTCTTCTGTTGCAAAGTTTCTTTTCCTTTTTTAATCAAACAGATTTTATCACCCTTTTCTTGATTGGACCATGACGTTTCCCCCTACACCACTTGACACTTTACGACAATAACACACACCGAAAGCATACGGTTAAATATTACTCTCTATCATGGGCACAAGTAGTAACACGCTAATCAAGCTCCTCTAGAAGAAATTACTACGTGAATATCTGAAAACGTGTTTTTCGAGACAAATAATACTAAAAAAGTCCACAATTTATGCCTGCAAATTTTCTCAGCTGCACCAACAACTTGCAGAAGGAAGAATCAAATTGACACTTCAAACAAATATAAAACAATTAACCAATCCCAGTTGAAACTAATAGACAAAACCAAGTTTGCTTGTACACACCAACAAAATCTATGTTCATATTCTAATCTGCAAGATAAATGCAAAATCAAGAACGAAAACAAAAATTGAACTTTTTTTATTTCCGTAGAATGAGAGATATAAAAGAGAAAAAGCTTCATCAAATGTCAACTGAAGCTTTTTGACAATTGGAATCAAATCATAAATGCAAAAATAAAAGAACATAAAAACCAATCTTGTCTTGTCTGAAATTAAAAAAAAAAACAAAAGCTTTAATGGGTGGAGACTTTGAGGCTGAAGGACTTGTTGATCCAAGCTTTAAAGCTTCCTCCTTTCCTAGCTCCATTACCTTCCTTAACCACCTTCTTCTCCTCTGGTTTCTTACACAGAGTAAAGCTCCTCGCACCAAGCGACCCAATTGCGTTCCACGCGCTTAAAACTATCACAATTAAAAAAAACCGGTTTAGTAAACCAATTCGATTAGAAAAAATAAAAACAATTCGGATTGATTAAAAAAATTGATTCCGGTTTATTATTACCTTCAGGTCCAACCATGGGACAGTAGAGGAGAAAGTCATTGAAGTCGGATCCGAGGAGAGGGAGACGACCTTCGCGAGCGTAGCACTTGAGAGCAGTGTCGATAACCGAAGCGACGAGATCATCTTCGTAAGCAACGAACCGGATCGGACCGGCGCTACCGAGAACGGTTACGCTGATGAGGATCCGGTTTCCTTTAGCGTTCTTCTTCTGCTTGTTGTAGAGCAACATCTTGAAATAGAGAGAGAGAGATTGAAAATAAACAAAAACGATAGATCCCGAAGCAAAGAGAGAAACACTGGGGGAGAGGATTTGAGAGATTTCACGGGTCGAGGCCGATGCAGCGGAAGTACCAGCCTTGTTTGCAGGAGCCGAAAGAGGATGCAGAGAGGGGGAGGAGGAAGCTCGCCCTTTGGATTGGAAGGGAAAGCGTAAACTCACCGCCGATCGGATTCGTTTCCACCATTCACAAACGATTCCCACACTAAAAAGTTAAAGGACGAGAGCTATAGCGTAATCGAGGAACTTTTCTCTTCTTCTGCGAGTTGTGAAGAATGAATGAATGAATGTGATGGTTGGAGGAGAGAGGGGTATGTATGTTTATAAATAGGTTGGTTTAGGGTTCAGGGTTCTTTTGGGAATTTTCTCGAATTTTGGGGGATTTTCCTTTTCTGTTTCCGTTTTGATGCTTTTTCCTCTTTTTTTTTGTTCACAAAACGTGCGTTTTTTGATTCTTCATCATTGACGTGTTTAATTTCGTTCCGTGTGTACCGAGTATCGATCAGGAGTGCAGTACCGGAGTATTAGTAAACAAAATCGGTTCGTTAATTACATTTGACATTTTAATTTTTTTTAATATTCTTTGTTATGATTTACCTTTGTATTATGTTGATTATGCAATTGATTATTTTGGCTAATCCATGTATTGAATTAATCAGACATCATATGACAGCAGAAAATAGGTCTCTTTCTTATTAAATTTTCGCATTGTTGTTATTATTTCAAATTTGAATTAATGGTATTATTCTTGGAACAAAAACTACGAAACAATTATATTGCAAATAAAATATATTTAGATAATTTATATGTCTAGTATGTTAAATAAATAGTAAAATAATTCAACAGAAGAAACACTTGAACTAAATAGATTTATTTTTAATATAAAACCATAAGTTAACAAATTTACAAAACGTGAAATCCCCTATATATTAATTGAGGAACATTTGAAAAGATGTAACCTTAATTTTATAATAATTAAAAAAGATAATTTGCTTATTTGTCAATCAATTAGATAATTAATTAATCATACGTGTCAGTCTCACATTGAAATTAAAAAACATGTTGGTCCAATTCGATTTTTATATCTCACTAGAAATATTTAATACCAACTATATAATATCATATGATATTAACTAAAACAAGGTGGCTATTTATAATATATTATTTCTTTAAATAAAACCTACGAAATTACCTAATGTGATTATGATATATATAGTAATTAATGATTTTAAATAATGAAGATTTGCTAATAATCGTATTATAATTATATTTGTTTAATTTTAAGCTATTAAAATAAATTAAACAATCACAGTAACTATATAATAAAAATTAAAAAAATTATTTATATATTATATTTTGAATTTTTCAAAGCGAGTATAAATTACTAAAACTGTTAAAATTCTCACATAAACTTTTTTGATCAATGTTTAAATTTTTTCTGTAATAAGATACAATGATAATAAAATCATATAAATAAATAATTTTATTTTAATAGGTGTTTATCTTAATATATATATATATATATATATATATATACTTCATATCGTTTAAATTTAATTATATATCATATACGATAGATAAGATTGATTGTTTTGATTTATTTATTCTAAAATGGTTGCGAATAAACAAGAGCGGTCATTTGATTTATATGTGCAAGCCATTTTATTACATAATAGTAACTGATTTCTTAGTTATTTAATATATAATTATTATTTTATTATTTCATATTATGAAGATATAAAATAATTATTTATTCTGCACAAGGCGCAGATCTTAACCTAAGTATGTATCTATTTAATAATTTTGAATCTTAAATATTTTCTAAATATCAGACCAAAATAAAAGAAAGAAATGAGAATAAACTCAAAAATCAATATTTATATCGAGCAATAACCAAAATGACACAAAAAATGAGAAAAATATCGAAGATAGATAGGATTGACACATGAATGTAAACTTCTCATAACCATAATTAACTTTTAAATTGTTAAATCATGATATAAAACCGAGCTGACATAGTTTTATTGTAACCAAATAGTAGACATGAGATTCTTCGATCTAAACGTTAGGTTTTTGTGCGATAAATAATTTTTTGACCTAAAATATTTATAAAAATGGGATCAGTTCATTAGTAAACAAATTATGTAATTAACAAAAAAAAGTTTTTAAAAAAAATTTTAAAGGCCAAATATATTAATTCGATCAATAATATAAAATTTTTTTCATACGATATTTCTTAAATAATTTTCATATGAATTTACCATGCGCAAGGCGTAGGTCTTATCCTAGTATGGTGATATAAGGGGGAAATTCGAAATACGTTTTCAGAATGTTAAAAGATGATAATAACCAAGCATTTAGTACATTTCATACAGGTATAATACATGGGAGGGATTCTAATTACTATGAAGATGCAAGTTTTATGTATGTATGCGTTTCCAATTACGTCTATAATTGGCAAGTCATTCGAATTGAGCAGTAGCTGTGATTACATGCACGTACTTATACAAATATAGACATGATACGGCAATTTTCTAGAGTGTCTCACTAAAACTTGTCGCAATATAATTACATATTCTAATAAAATATTTACAACACAAACACAACTTGACAATAATCGAGGATCTGGACGGCTATAGCCTGTATAGGGAGCATGATGAAGTTGATTTCTACTGCGACTCTTGTACATATCGAATTCTCTTCTTTTTTGGGTAAAGTTTTAAGTGATATAGATGGTACACAGTCGCCATCGAACTATCGAAGTCGAGTAACATGAAGTGGCACTAGCAAAAGAGCATCACGTGGCATGCTTGGACATTGACCTGAATCCTGATCCTTGCTGCTTTTAGGTTACACCGATACAAACCTCCCCATAGTAATCTTCAAAAAGTTACACGTTTCCTCTACTTAAAACCTAACAATTCATAAAAATCTTAGGAGACAGCATCTATATGGAATATATTTATAATATTCCAGAGCATAAAGTAATAAGTTCGGGTAGAGTTGTAACAAAATTCATCTTTTAGTTGCTGGTGATATTTCTTAGATACACGCAACATCTAACAATATGGTTAAATAGCACCGTCGACAGCTTTACCTTGATTCGTGGCGTATACCAAAATACATTATAATAGGGACTGTTTATTAACGGGAGGGTCGTTTAGTTAATTAACCACATCAGTTTTTTTAGCATGTTTCATGTTTATTCTTCATTATCTTCTAACTTTTTTTCTGCTAAGAATCGTTTCACTTTTAGAAGTGTTGAAATTCAAAATCTTTATCTTAGTCAACACAAAGCAGAAAGCCTATCATTGTCTAACATGAACAAAAGACAAGTTATGTGAGAATAAAATAATAATCTTGTATTAAGAGTGTTAAAAGTCGCTCTTTAACTTAGAATATAATCGACACTAATTAATAATTTATTTAATTTAGGTTAAACGAATAAATTGCCAGACAAACGCGTTAGTCTGAAGCAAAAAAAAAAAAAAAAACAAAGACATGATTATTTAGGAACGGCGGGAGACAAACTCTAAAAGATGTCTAGTCGTTTTGCAACGAGATCTTATCCTATGAAAAGTGCAATCGATTTTCTCATATCATGGTTAAATTATTGGGAAAATTAGAAAAATGAGATATTTTGAAATTTTATTTGAAATAACCGTAACTAGACTTCTGATATTTTGAGCAATTCTGGGTATATTTTATCTTTTTTTTATGAAAAAAATAGTAAATTGAATTTTAAAAATGTTAAAAAATATGAAATTTTTTGAAAACATAAGTATGAAAATATATATGTTTAAAAGTTTTTTTTAAAGTGGAATCATATTTTATTTTATCTTCTAGTTACGGTTAGAATACTCATTCTAGTCATCTACTTAGTTTATAAATCGGATACTAAGTTTTATACATAGATTTATTTTGGGTATACAATGTAAACTAGCATTTCTTATATAATCTAACAAATTTATATTTCGAAAAGTTATAATCAAGAAATGTGTCTTCAGTATACCTACAGCTTGATAACGACATATAACCACAACACAGTGATATACCTTATCTATATTTTGTGCCGTAACATTTTATGTCTTTTACCTTATGTGGCGCTTAAGAAAGAATATGTTTCACATCTACTCTACTGTGTTCTGAGTTAGCTAGGATATATATTCTACGGGAAATCCGAAAAATATGAAAACTTCCATATTCGGTTAAAGATGTTTCCTAAATCTAAATTAAATCTTCCCTAAATATCTCATAGAATATTTTCTCCCACGTTTTTCTCCTTCTCCCATGATCTTTTTCTCTTCTTTTTTTGTGTGTTCTCTCTTCTTCATCCACATAATCATCTCTTCTCTCTATCAATACAACATGGTTCTAATCTATGTTAAATCTGGTGAATGGATGTTCAGTTACAGTGAAGAGTGGAGTTTCGTAGTAGACAAAGAAAGGGGTGGTCGAATGGTAACATTAGAAACTACTAGTCCATTAGAAACTAATACTCTATCTGCAGAGGACAACAAAATAGAGACGCACTCTTTTGAACAGTGTAGAAGACTTTCATTTATTAGATTGGGAAAGATGATGAATGTAATTTCAGAGATTTTTGTCAAAAAAATAATAATAATCAATATTGTTGAGATCAATTCACAATGTAAGATGAGATCACCAAATAATATCTTCATTATATTCTGCTTCATCTTGAATTTAATATTCAAGATCAGCTCCGCCATAGAACTCGTCCTCTCCTCCATTAGCTTCTTCAGTACTGTAATCCTTGTTCCAGGCTAGTTTATCTTCTTCTGGTGCATCTTCTTCAGAACCCTCAAGTTCCAAAAGGCATTCTTTTTTGCTGCTTTGCTGTTAATTTTTCACTTGGTCACCAACAACAACTCGTTCTCCAACTTAGTCATCTTTGGAGAGTTCTCCTACACATAAGTGAATACACATAAGAGATTACACAAAGAAACAAGAGGCTAGATAATGTGACAGATAATGCTAGAGAGACGGGGGTAAACTTACATCATCAAATAGCTTATCCAAGACATCCAAATTGATATATGCACTAAGTCTTTGTACACAAGAAGACACAAGAAATTTAGCTACAGATGAAAAACTAAAGAAGATCCAAAGATATATCAAATTATAACAGAAAACGAGCTGGAGGAAGAGTAGCACTGACCTTTTTCTTTTCGCTTTCTGCATTGCTTAAGGTTGTGGTTGCAAAATTTTTCTTACTAGGAGGAGAATCAGTCTTACTAATAGGATCTTTCTTTTTCACTGATGTAGGTTTCCTCTGCATTCCCTGATAATCGATAGAAAATGTAAGTATCATTAACAAGAACGTCAACATAACAGTTAGCAGAAATCAAGAAGATCAAAGACATGATGAAAGCAAACATACCATTTTGTACTCAGGGTTCATCATCTCCCACGCCATCTTCATCATAAGGGATTCTTTTGTAGTATTCAGATAATCAACAACCTGATGAGCAACAATAAACCATAAAAAGTCGGAACAATAGACACAGCCGAAGACAAAACACAAGACAATCACTTTTGCCTAAGTTTATATGGTCGGAGAACCAATGCGTGATGAGACTTACATGTGTAAAAATAGGCGTGATTTGTCACATTCCAGGAACCAATTGTTGTGTTTACAGAGACGAGATTAGAGATTACCGGCAGATAAAACACCGACGAAGAATATGGCTTCTCTCCGTTGAACCCTAAATCACCATGGAAGAGAGCCACGACTCTGCGGCTGAGAAGACAAGAAGAAAAATAAATTAAGGCATAGGGGTGGCCACGTCTCCCTTTTGTCTATTTTAATTTTTTTTTTATTTTTAACTTTTTAATATTTTAACTTTTAAAATCAATTACGAAAATTACAATTTATAATAATAATTCAAAATTAAGGGTAGTATGATATTTACAGAAATTAAAATCATAATTTCTTAAAACATCTTCTACAAATTCTATTGTGACAAATCAAAGTTTAAAGTGTCTCATTTTTCTTCATTTTTCTAATTTTTTCTAAATTTTTCTAAATTATATGCGTAGGTAAATGGAATTAATATGGAAACAGAATCAGGTGCAGATAGCACATTATATGGGCCATGATCTTTGAATGGTACAGAGCCAATAAGCCAAGCGAAAAGTTTATGACTAAAGATTGTCAGATTGAGAGAGCACATGACTGACGGATAGGACCAAAACCAACGAAGCATAGATAAAGACCGATGTCATAAGTTACAGCTATCAGTCTCATCTCCATGCATTATGATCGATCTATGTATATCACCTAACTTTTTATCACCTCTTCCATGTCTTATCCTGAGCCGCTCATTGTCGTCCCACTACAATGATTGTATATATGATTTAACGCGTAGTATCTGGCAAAATTATATCATATCTTTGAAATTTATTACAGAGAAGTAGATCTTGATCCAATCCTGAATTCAAAAAAGGAAACTAAATCTTGGTTACACCGAGAAACATATGTTTGATATACGTCATAAATGTGCATGTGTTAATATGCAACCGATAAATACTTCAGAAACATATTTCGATTTATATATATATATATATATATATATATCCATCTTGTTTTATTACCAAAGTTATATCCATCTTGTTGGCTCAGTCTGCTGAATTTATTTAGGTTATATCCATGTCCACACTAAATGATCTTGGCATCTTGCTCGTTCAAGTCATATCAAACTCATGTTTCTCTCTCTAGTTAATCCAATTGTTTGTGCATATGCCCCACCTAGTGTTTGTTGATTTGAGATAATTTTTTGGATTTTCACCAATTCTTATGTTTGGTGTATATGTTAGCACATTGTATAATTTCAAGTGTCAAAGTGGTTTTATATAATTTTTTGTTAGCAAAAAGTGGTTTTATATATGCATCTAAATTAGTACATCTAAATTAATTAGTTTGTGGACTTAGATGCAAGATGTATGCACTTATATGAAAAAATCAATGCAAGATGTATGCACTTATATGAAAAAATCATTCATATTGATTAGATTTTTTTTTTGCTTATGGAATAAATTTATTTTAGTTATAATAGTATTTTTTATAGTAGTATTTTACATGCATTCCGACTAGAAAAGAAAGCATATATGCATCTAATACATGATGTGAGACTTGGGAGTAGATGATCTGGCCAAGTAGCTAAAAATCTTTTATTTTTGAACCAAGTAGCTAAAAATCGTCCATGTCATTCCTAATTTAACTGGCTTCAAACCTGTATACGAAATTTATGCATTTACGATAGTAAGACCTTGTGATCATTACATTAGCCTAAATGACAAAAACGAAAAAAAAATCTACATGTACATGTAAGTTAGAAAGCATCTATTCTATTAAAAGAGAATCACTCTAAAAAATCTACTTATACAAGGTTGTTAGACCCTTTCACTAGACTATTAATATTTTGGTCTTATCTTAAATTTATACTAACAATATATTACCAGATATTTCTTTAACAATGATTTAATCAATTTAATAGGTGATATAACTAGATTTCCTAAATTTTCTAAGATATGCCTTAAATACAATTTTTTAAATTTTTGTGACATGAATCAAAGCCATTTGTGATATTTATATATTTGCCGATCATATCTACAATATTGCCTAAAAGATAATTAGCTATATATTAATTAATAATAAATAATACTCATTTCTTTCATGTAAACAAAATATTGTGAGATTCACGAATGGACTATCATTATTTAAACACATGACATATAGACTATGCAATCAGAAAATATTTACTTACGGTTTTAACAATTTATGGTTCATGACTCACATAGTTTTGACTGGTAAAGCTAAAAATACACATACCAGACACATATCAGACTTACTGAATACACAAGTTTAACAATATTGATTTTTTTATTTGTATATAGTCCATGGAGTTTATATTAAAATGATTTACAGTTATATATTTGTCAATCTTAGAGCAGTGTCCCTAAATGTGTATATATGTAGAGGGATAATCCTAAACTCTAAATCCTGAAAATAATAAATATATATACTGGTGTATAAAATATATGGTCAGTGAAATTTTGTCTACCTTAATATATTTACAAGATGGTTCAACTAATTCCCTTTTATAAAATGGTTCAAACAATATAGGTTCGTTAATACTTTACATCCACGCAAGGTGCAAAACCGCTATAACAATCACAAATGTTTTCATCTGTTCAATAGTATAGATATTCTTAATACTGAAAAATGTGAATCACTCAAAATTGTGAATAAAAATGTGAATTATTAATACTGAAAAAAACTGAATCACTCAAATATTCTTATAAGAAATATTTAAATTTATCTGAATTATCTGATATTTCATCCAAAAATAAAAATATGACTTTTACCTGAATTATTTAAGATTATGCTTAAAGCGAAAACCAAACCAGAACCGAATTGAACTCAAGATTTTAACAGGTTTTTAAAATTGGTATCTAAAACAAACTAAAAACCAAAACAACTAATCTGAAACCAAACTCAAACTTATAAATAACTAAACAGTTCCTATATTTTTTGAATAAAAAAATCAAAAATCAAAAATCGACTCGAAACCGAACTAAAACATTAAAAAGAACTGAATCGAAATCGAACGCGTAGCTTTAAACATATTAGTGAACTAACAAACAATAAGTTTATCAATAAAAAAAATCAAAATCTAGTTTGTACGTTAATAGAAAACATTATACACCAGTCGAAGAAACGGCCAAATTTTGAATTTTCCTTCAGTCAAAGACAAGGGGTGGCGGGCATATAGAATATACCTTTTATTATACTAAACAACAGATCATTTACAAATTGAACAACATATTCGAAATTAATATCATCCATAGAAATAAACAATGTGACAGCTTATGATTTAATTTCAAACGTACGATAAGGAAGAATACAACAAATTAAATTAAAATAAAATAGGAAACGGCTTCTCTTTAATTATTGTCCAGCCACTCTGTGTCTGTTCAGTTAGCCACTAGCCAGATTCCCCAATTTCATCATGTCCATTGATTTCAACACACACTTCTAGATTCAAAGGTACGTAGGTCCTTTCATTTCAGCATGTCACACGTTATTTCAGTATATATAATATATCGTACCATTTCCTCCATAATATACAATAATATCTTGCATTCAAATGTCAGACGCATCTATTATCAATAATATTTCTGGGGTTTGCAGTGAATTATTTTTATAATTTCTAATATACAAATACAATAGGAAAACATATCTAATAGTAGTACACATCAGACTGAATGTTTATAGCTTGGTAGTGATTTTTTTACTATAATTTAACCACCATAGCTTAATTTATTTAAAAAAAAACATTTACGTCAGAAGTTTGACTGAAAATTTATTAATTATACACCAGAAATTTGTGTGTTTAAAATCCTGTAAAATCGTTTCATCTAACATTTATACAGACTAACTGAAAGAATTATAAAAAACCATCGGTACAGTATATACCGTTATATACGAATTTTCATAAAACAATTCATAATGATATAATTAAAACCATTAAATATAAAATTTCAGATATAATACTTTTTACCAATAGGCAGATACAAATTTCATATAACACTCCATGAGCCCGCCTGAGCAGTGGCAGAAGTAGAAAAAAAATCAGTGACGAATCCAGAACAACTATTAGACGGAGGCACATTAATAAATATATTCAATAATATAAATGTAATAAATAAATATATAATAAAATATTAATTATAAATTTAATCATTTATAAACTGTAACAAATAATAAACATATTTTTTAATCCATGATATCTCTTACAAAATAGTTTTCATTTTGCTAAATACAAATGTTATTATGCACAAGAATATATTGTTGCAGAAAAAAAAATTAAAATATATAGAAAAGTTGTCTTCAAGTTTTATATATATATAACAATATGATACACATAACTTGTTATGGTCCTTATATTATAAAGAAATGAACTCTAGAATATTAAATTAAAATGAATGAATTATTTTTATTATTTGAATATCAATTAGTTTTATTTGTTTGTTAGCGGCAATTGTGAATGTCTACAATTAAAATAGTGGGCTTAATATATGATTCAGAAAATATTGAAATCTAAGATGATAATATTAAAAAAGACAAATAAACAAAACAAAAAAAATATGTTAACAAGGAAAAGAAATTGTTGACAAAAAAAAATTATATTAATAATAAAACAAAAATGGAAAGCTTTTAATACCAATTAAGAATTACTGATACAGTAAAAGTGGACGTGTCAGAAAACCATTAATTGTATAGCAAGATAGTGAAAACAAACAAAAAGAAAACATACACTATGAGTTTTGACTTAGTACGGCTTGGCTTAAGCGGAGGTATCTTTACCAATTTCTCTACAAAATCCAAACGTCTCTTAATAACCAAATGTTTTTATAAAGTAGTTGGGGGCACGTGCCCCCGTTGCTATCACTGTAGATCCGCCCCTGAAAAGAATCTACCAGGGTCAATATCTACATATGTAAAATTACTCAACTAATGAAGGGGGTCAGACCATCAGAATTTAAACAATTAATCAAAATATATAACAATTATATGCATATATTAGATCAATTTCGAAATTTGACAGGGGTCAACTGACCCATGTGATCTTTCATTGGCTCCGCCAGTATGCCTGGGATATCCCTAAGGTAAACAAAAAGAAACAGAAAAGAAAGAAAGAAAAAAAAATTGTTTATGTACTATTTTTTTATAATCGTTAGTAAAATAATAAACCAGTATTTAAATTTGAAAACTTTGTTCATTAGTATTTTTTTGTTTATAACGCTGATTTATTATGACATTACATTTATGAGAAAGATTATATAAACGATTCGACAACCGACAATACTACCTGCCTTATGAAATATGAAGATCTACGTATAACTGTATCATCTGAGAAGATTCATTCCTGACCAGATTTATTTGCACAATGTTAAAGATTCTTTGTAAACTTTTTTTTGTAGTCTGCATTAATAAATCGATCTGGATATAGAAGCCTTTAAACTTTAATCATTAGGCCACGGTGCTTCCACATTGCTCATTGGTATTGTAGACGATAAAAAGCCAAATGGGGGTAGAAAGAGTTGCAAAACGAACTTGTTCATAGTTACTGGATAATAATTTAAACGTATAGAAAATATAGGGACCAAACTCAAAAACAAAAAACAAAAAAGTATACGTGTGAGAAATGCGAAAGAAGGAAGAAGAACCCTAAAGAAAGTAAAGGAGCAGCGATGAAATCGGTTAGGCGAAATCTGCGGAATGGAGCTGTCGATACTGTTTTTGGAACTCCGCGTCGATGTTCCTCGTCAAAACTCTTATCTCCTTCAGATCGTTTCCGGTTTTTATAAATCAGATCAAAAAACCCTTTAATTTGGGTTTGAGAGAGTCCCGTGTTAATCTTCCATTATCTCCGACTTGGGTTTTCGCTTTAATCGGATAAAGTCTAAACCTTTCTCGCAAACGATGGAAGATAAACCTCTGGGGATTCTTAGGGTTCATGTCAAAAGAGGGATCAATCTCGCCATTCGCGATTCCACCAGCAGTGATCCTTATGTTGTTGTCACGCTGGGCAATCAGGTTTGTTGCTTTTAATCAAATCTTATTGCTTTATGATTTTTCGTATATATGGATTTTAATCGAAATGTAGGTTTATTAGAGTAAATGTGAATTTTTTGTTGAGAAAGGATTGGCCCTTTTTAGAGCATTGGATGTAAGAGTTTAATTAAATGTAGGGTTTATAGAGGTAAGTATATAGGCACATGGAGGAGCCACAAATGTGATGGACTGATTCACCACATGTGACGGTTCTGGTGGCCACCATGTGATGTGAGAAAGATTTCAGTTTGATCTTCGTTTGTGTTGTTTTCTTCTTTGCTAAACAACAAACTACAGTACATAGTTTGGTTGAAGGGTCAATCTCTTTTAACTGATAGCACTTGTTGTTACATGTCTAGTCTATTAATCTTCTTAGTACATTATCTTTTGTTCAATGGTCACCTCCAAAGCTAGTTAACGTTAGTCTCATTGCAAATGATAATTGTGATTTTTATCACTTAATCTTGTTGGAGGGTCGGTCACTGGTGGGGAAATTAACGGTAATCAAATAAAAAGATATATTCTCAGTTTAAAATGAAATAAAAGGAGACATGATTGGTTGTGTCAATGAGTTTTGGCATTTTTTTTTTTTTTTTTTTCCATGTAGTCTTGAAACTGACTTTTCTTGGTTGTTCCTTCAGAAACTGAAGACGCGTGTGATCAATAGTAATTGTAATCCAGTGTGGAACGAACAACTGACCCTTTCCATCAAAGATGTGAATGACCCTATCCGTCTGGTAAGCTCTCACGTCTGTGTTTTTGTGTTCACTTCCATCTACACAAGAATTTTAATTTGTCTGCAAGCTGTTTACTTGGGGTAGACTCCACTCTAAGCCTTAGCTATTAGCTTCACATAAGGAATGCTCCATGGTCTTTTTGGCTCATATTAAGCTCTGTTTGTTTATGCAGACAGTGTATGATAAAGACAGATTCTCGGGAGATGACAAAATGGGTGATGCGGAAATAGACATGAGGACTTTCTTAGAAGCGCATCAGATGGAGTTAGATTTTCAAAAACTCCCAAATGGTTGTGCGATCAAGAGGATCCGTCCAGGGAGGACCAACTGTTTGGCTGAAGAGAGCAGCATCACCTGGAGCAATGGGAAGATCAAACAAGACATGATTCTTAGACTTAGGAACGTGGAGTGTGGGGAACTGGAGATTATGCTTGAGTGGACTGATGGTCCTGGCTGCAAGGGTCTTGGACGCGAAGGTAATGTTAAACATCAATCCTCTGTTTTCTAAATTGTGAATAATTATAGTTTTCTGAAATGTTGAGCATTGGTTGTCTTAGGATCTAAGAAGACACCATGGATGCCAACTAAACGATTGGACTAAAGTGCAGAAATGTTGAAGAGAGATTGTGCATGGAAAGACGAGTTTGTCTTTTCGTCTCTTTTGATTATTATGACAGAAGACTCTGCTTTGTGTCTTTAGTTGTACAAGTCGAATACTCGAACCCAACCCTTAATATATATATATTTGTATCTGTTTCTACTACTGAAGAAATAAATCAAAACCTGAATTTCTAGAATCTCTCCAAGTGTGTCTTTGGCTTTGCCAAACAATAATTAGATTCTTTGTTTTACTTTTGAAGTGTAATGAAGATGTATAGTGCTGCAGGAAACACAAAAAGGTCAACGATGTTAACTCTCCTCCTGTCCTCCGCTGTCCAAGAATCTAAAAGATATTTATTACCAAAGTTGTTCGTGAGAGTAACGCGTTGATGAGAGTAATAAGAAACCTTTTTTAATTACTAGAATATTATTTGATATTTATTTATTTGTTGTTACTTTTCTCGTTCCTTCGTCCATTGATAAGCCAAATATAAAGTGGTCTCTCGTTGAATTTGGGCCGGTCATATTTTAAGGAATATAAGAAACGTACAAGAGTCGGATACTAGAGGGACATCGATCGTTGTCTGTTTTCACAAGAAAAAAAACAGAGAAACTTTGTTTGGAGAGAACAGAGGAAGAGGTTGAAGATGGAGGAGCTTGCAGGGCTTCTGAGGATCCGAGTGAAGAAAGGGATCAATCTCGCTAGACGTGACTCTCTAAGCAGCGATCCTTTTGTTGTCATAACCATGGGAACACAGGTCTCTTCTCTCATCCGGTTCGGTCTTCTTGGTTTCTTGATCGGTTTTGATGTTTCTGTCTAGGGTTCTTGAGATATATTTCTATTATTACTCTTTTCCAAGATGGAAAGATCGGAGAATCCACCTCTAAGAAACATGTTAGATTTCAATTTCTAGTCATTTATGGAAAAAAATAATAAATAGCGTTAGTATTTGATTTTTGATAGATTCAAACGGTTACAAGGGAGGAAGAGTATGTTGGGAATTTTTATCTTGCATGCAATCTTAACCAAAGTTTATAAAACGTTGAACCGCACCAGAAACTGAAGGGTCGTACTGTGGAAAACAACTGCAACCCTGAGTGGAACGAGGAGTTGACACTTGCGCTCAAACACCCCAATGAACCTGTGACTCTGGTGAGTAGATTTAATAGGATCTTGTCCTTTAGATCCATCAAAGTGGGATACTACTCTTAACTGTGGATTTTGGATGATTATGAGTGCAGATAGTGTATGATAAAGATACATTTACATCGCACGACAAGATGGGAGATGCAAAGATCGACATCAAGCCGTTCCTAGAGGTTCATAAACTGGGTTTGCAAGAACTTCCAGATGGGACAGTGATCAAGAGAGTTTTGCCCACCAAAGAAAACTGCTTGTCTGAAGAGAGCAGAATCGTCTACCATAATGGCAAGATCGTTCAGGACATGATTCTGGTGTTGAGGAATGTTGAATGCGG
This sequence comes from Brassica oleracea var. oleracea, assembly GCF_000695525.1. Lineage (NCBI taxonomy): Eukaryota > Viridiplantae > Streptophyta > Magnoliopsida > Brassicales > Brassicaceae > Brassica > Brassica oleracea. Next base: position 35,176,357 of record NC_027753.1, read on the forward strand.
TGAAGTCGAGATTCAGCTGGAGTGGATAGAAATTCCAGGTGGTAGAGGACTCTAAGAAACACATGAAATGTTTTGATGTTTCCTACTGTATTTATCTGTGTGTGTGTGTGTGTTTGTAATAAAAGCCACAGGTTCTGTAATAAAATCACACTTTGTTTAACGTAGCATAAGAATTAGCTCATGCACACTGAATTTCAAAAACAACTGAGCATGTTTGAGGTCTTGTTGGATGGTGTGATAGACGACAAGAGTATATATACATTTCTAGCATCTACCAAAAATGTATGTGCAGGGTTGTTGATTTTAATTGAAGATTTGTGTATTGTTGCACCAAACATTTTTTTTGGATTTAATTGCAATGCAATGACTTGTTTATAACCGTGTAAACTTATTTTGTTTCCGAACACATGTTAGATATTCTCAATTGTCAGAACAAAGAGCTATCAAGATCTTATCACCAAAGAGAATCAATCCATCAGCGTAAGCAAAACAGACTACTTACGTTGTTTGTAATGGGTTATGGAAGTATTTGGTTTTGCATTATTTAACCGAAACCATTTTTTGTTTCCCGCGAGTTTTCTACTTGGTTACATAAAAGAGAATATGCTGTTGTTGTTATGCTTATGCAGATGATGAAGAAAAAACAAAGAAAAATCTAATAAGCTTGGAAGTTTGCTTTGCAGATATTTTTGGTAAACATGTGAAACTGGAGAGATATTCAAACGTAAGGTTATGGTTACACCTAGTTACAAATCTTATCCATCTCCAAATCTTCCATTTGAAACACAAAAATCACAGATAGATACAAACAAGATTGCAAATAAAAATATAAGCTGTGAATTATATTAGGAGATATTTGTTTTGTATTTTCTTTGGATCTCTGCCTTCAAGTCTGGAACTTGAAAAAAAAAACTCTGTTTCTAATTAGCTATGGCATCATCAAAAACTTCCTCTTTAGTGTCCTCAAAAACTGTAGTCTCTTTGTTTTTATCCTCACCGAGAACAGTCAAAAGCAGTTTCTTATCATTCACACCAGCTTCTCCTTCCTTTAAACCCCTCAGGACAAGATCCTCAAATGCAACCAAAATTGATGAAGTAACCAATAACATTCTCGACGAGGACATGGACCAGATTCGAAGGTTACAGAACGGTTCCGACGTGAGAGGAGTTGCATTGGAAGGAGAGAAAGGCCGGACGGTTACTTTAACCCCTGCAGCGGTTGAAGCAATCGCAGAGAGCTTCGGAGAATGGGTTGCGGCAACGGAGAGTAACGTAAACGGCGTTATTAGGGTTTCTCTCGGACGGGACCCACGTGTTTCCGGTGGGAAGCTGAGCACGGCCGTGTTCGCGGGTCTAGCTCGTGCAGGATGTTTAGCTTTTGACATGGGTTTAGCTACTACTCCTGCTTGCTTCATGAGCACGTTACTCCCTCCTTTTGAATACGATGCTTCAATAATGGTAACGGCTTTCACGAACTCTTGTATAGTCAATTTCCCACCCAACACGTACTTAGTAGATTGAATATTTGTTCTAAACAAACGCGAATTAAACTCGAAAAAATAAGAAAATTTAGAAAGAAACTAGACTTAGATAAATATCCGTTTTAAGGTTTGTATATTGGTTGTGTGCAATTTCTTTTATTCATATTTATGAAAAAAACTCACTATTATTTTGTCTTTAAGAAAACATCCTTATCCTACTTCAGATAGTCTGGTCAAATAAATATGGTATTATGTGACTTTTTTATTGGTGCAATGAAATTAAGTTACTCCAAAAATCAACAACATTGTTATGTGTGGTTCTGATATGTTTAGTCGTTGTGGTTTTGAAGATGACGGCGTCTCATTTACCGTATACAAGAAACGGTCTCAAGTTCTTTACCAAGAGAGGAGGACTAACGTCTCCTGAAGTGGAGAAGATTTGTGATTTAGCTGCGAGAAAGTATGCAAACAGACAGACCAAAGTCTCTACACTGATAAGAACTAGACCGCAGCAAGTCGATTTCATGAGTGCTTATTCTAAGCACCTTAGAGAAATCATTAAAGAGAGAATCAATCACCCTGAACACTATGATACTCCTCTCAAAGGATTTCAGGCAAGGGTCTAGCTTCATAATCTCTCTTTCTATGTCTTCTTTGTTTCTAACGTTTTTGGTTGGTGTATGTTAGATAGTAGTGAATGCTGGTAATGGGTCAGGAGGGTTCTTTACGTGGGATGTTCTAGATAAGTTGGGAGCTGATACATTCGGTTCGCTCTATCTTAACCCGGACGGCATGTTCCCTAATCACATTCCCAATCCTGAAGACAAGACTGCAATGTCACGCACCCGAGCCGCGGTTCTTGAGAACTCCGCGGATCTTGGGGTTGTGTTTGACACGGATGTTGACAGGAGTGGAGTTGTGGATAACAAAGGGAATCCTATAAACGGAGATAAGCTCATTGCGCTTATGTCAGCTATTGTGCTTAAAGAACATCCAGGTGGGTTTACACTGCTGGTCTCTATTGTCATATTTGATTATTTAATGTGACTTATAATACTATTTTTATTGTATGGATATAGGAAGTACAATAGTAACGGACGCTAGAACAAGTATGGGCCTAACTAGGTTTATAACGGAGAGAGGAGGGAGACATTGTTTGTACAGAGTAGGGTATAGAAACGTGATTGACAAGGGAGTAGAGCTCAACAAAGATGGCATCGAGAGTCATCTCATGATGGAAACTTCAGGACATGGTGCTGTTAAAGAGAATCACTTCTTAGATGATGGTTAGTTATCTACTACTCTTTATTTGATCTAGGCCGTAATTGTTTATGTTCGTATGCGTTTTCCACGTAAACACAAACAAACAATCATGGCCTAAATCCCTCTTATTCCTATTGGTTTATTAGTTATATATGGTCTTCTTATGTTTTCTTTTTTCTATACACTGTGATACATTGTAGGTGCATACATGGTGGTGAAAATTATAATAGAAATGGTGAGAATGAGACTCGCGGGGTCAAAGGAAGGCATCGGTAGTTTAATAGAAGATCTCGAGGAACCATTAGAATCAGCTGAGTTGCGGATGAATATTTTGTCGGAGCCAAGAGATGCCAAAGCAAAAGGCATTGAAGCCATTGAGACATTCAGACAATATATTGAGGTATGATATAGTGGCTATATTTGATATCCAATTGGTTATGGCGGTAGCTTTAGACTTGTGCAACAAATAAAAACGGTTACTAGGAAGGAAAACTAGAAGGATGGGAATTGGATTCTTGTGGAGAATGTTGGGTGAGTGAAGGCTGCTTGGTGGACTCAAATGATCATCCATCTGCTATTGATGCTCACATGTACAGGTAATTTACTTTGTTCACAGATTCTATGTAATGAAAAAATTCAATATTCTATTTAATTATTAAACGATAAAATGCAGGGCAAAAGTGATGGACAAAAAGAGTGGGGAAGAGTATGGGTGGGTGCACATGAGGCAGAGCATTCACAATCCTAACATTGCTCTAAATATGCAATCAGTGCTTCCTGGTGGATGTCTCTCCATGACAAGTCTTTTCAGAGACCGGTAATTGTTTGTTCATCTTGAGTTCTGATAATTTGGTCTAACACCGAACTTGAAACACTTGATGCCTAAAATGTTTTTGAGTGACAATGTTAAGTAGATTTACGTGTGTTTATTTGATTCAGATTTCTGGAAGCTACTGGGGTAGCTAGATTCCTGGACATAAGTGATATCGACAATTATATCGGAAGTCAATCTTGAAGGCTCTTTAATCAAATTGCGAATGATGGCATTAAACGACGGTGTGAAGGGCTACATTTTTTTCTGATAAAAGGAAAAAAAATCATGTGCTATGTTTTTGTATTCTTTTTGAGAGTACACTTAGCTAGCCATTAACAAAAAACGTCCGCCATTTCATTATATGATCATCTGTAACGTAAATGTCAATGGAAAGTAATCTGTAGTATGTTCTTTCTATTGGTTGTAAACAATGTTTTTAAAACCGGATCGGAAATTGGACTGGATAATTTTTGAGTCACGGTTCAATATGATTTGACGCATCAAACCTCGTTCAATAATATGATTTAATATATATATTTTGATTGAGTCCATGGTGCCAACTTGTGTCAAGAAATAGTAAAAGAAACCATATATCTTCAATTGTTTGAGGAGAAGAAAAAGTACTTCCCTCGTCTAGGCATCATAGCACATGGTCCGTATATGTAACGGGCTTTCGTTTATCATTGAGCACATGGTCCTTATATGTAATGAGCTTTCGTTTATCATTTAGGTCTAGTTGTTGGGCTTCACTATTTGTTGCTTAAGGTCTGTTTATCATTTAGCTCTAGTATGTATCTTATACAATAAATGAGACTTTTCTCCCTCCTTATTAAGCCACATCTGCAAGAAGGAGAGGGCAAAAACTGCCACATGGACTCATAAATATTCTGAAAGCATCTTTGATTTTGAGGTGAGATTTTCCGTGTGTTGGTATTTTGGTTTCAATTTGCGGATGGGCTTTTAGAAACCCTATTATGAAGCCCAACACAAATCAAGGTCAAGCCAAGGGTTCACTTCCTCTTCTCACATTCAGCGCCGATATCCCAGAAAACTCAAGCATCCATCTTCTCACTGTTATGTATCCACCTCGCATTAATAGCCTCTGGACTTCTGCGATTCTCACCAATCCTACTACATTCGAAACTGTTTTCTTATTATTTGGGCTAACTCATCTACCCTTCTTGCTGATCTGAAGTCCGGACGTTGTTCATCCACGGTGGAGCTGCGGCTGATCAGGTTTTGGGAAGCCAGATGGTGGCGGCCTCATGGGATTAGATATGCTTCTTCTGAATGCTAAGGTGATTCAATTATTTAAAGTCATGTTCATAATTATTTTGAACACATGGTAGTGTTTAGATTCATATTTATCAGATTTATGCTTTTGATATTATGTTTTTTTTTTCCTCTTTGCGAAATGGTTTGAATCTTGTCGTTTATTATTTTATTTTTTTTGTAATCGTTTTCAGGCAACACTCATTCCAGTCACCATCAATGTTCATCGACTTCCCACCATCATTTGATTAGTAATTGGTGAGGACTAGGTTGACTTTAGTCTTAGAATTGCACTAAGTTGTTTTTGATTTTTCTTTGTTTTAGTGTCTGAAACCATTTTCGATTTTTGTTATTTTTGTCTGTCGTTACAGGGAAGATTACCGATCAGATCTGCAAAGGACTAACAGTATAGCGTCCCCTGAGCGGCTCAACCCGACTGCCTACTCTTACACCAACCATGTAGGTTCTCCAATTTAAGTTTTAAAGCACAATGACATTAACTATTAAGTGTTTTTACTAGCCTTCCAGTCTCTTTATCTTGAAGGCAGATGGATTTTTGAGTGGTTTGGATACAACACCATGCGTCACTTGCTGCTTGGTCTATATTCGAGTCAGTTTTCTTACTTTGTATTTTGGTTATTGGCAGGAGGTTTCCTTCATCATTTGTGAGTCTATCAAATATGGCATTGTCATTAAGGAGGCTAGCGCAAAGGAAACCACTAACGTCAAACAACTAAACATGGTATATAATTTTCCTGGATAAGACTTATGGATATAAGCAGACTCTTATTTTTTTCATAACTTTCTGTGTAGAAAGAAAATGAAGTCGGAATTAACACTGAACAGGCATGTAAGGCTGACAGAAGGGTATTTATAGGGAATGCTTGAATCGCCAATTGTATTGTAGAAGAAGTATCGGATCAACTGAGAGGTTTATATGGTCAAGCTACCACGGCAATGATGCATCTTCCTGAACCTGTCAAGGACACTTTAGCAAATTGTCTAAGAGTTCCACTTGGTAAGCCATACTAAGCCACATTCTAACATTTTCCCTCCTCACATTTAACATTGTAACCTTGCGATGTTATTGTTCTGGGCTTTCAGGTGAATTTGAATCGATATTCTTCATGATATCATAATGTAAATCTTCATGCGCTGTCTGGACATCATCCTTAGCCAATGCAAACTTTCACAATAAAAGATAGGCAACCTGAACCGTATGCTTCGTAGACATCATTGGGTTTGTTGGCGAGATCAAGTCCACCTTCAATGATCATGAGCAACAACTCAATGGATCATGGTTAACCTCTAGATTGATATGTACAATCCTTTCTTCATTAACACTGATTTGTTTGCATATTACAATGTTTTCTAAAACCTGAATACCAGGTTCAACTCTTCAACAACTACACAACCTCTATGGCAGCGAGAGAATTAATGTCCAACAATATCGTTCATAAAAAGTCTCTTCACAATTTACTTACATTCAAGTTTCACTGTTGAGATTTTCTATCATACGTCCACATTCTCTGTTATTAAACAGAGCACTGAAAACCAATATCTATATGAATTTAGTTAGCTCTTTGCATCTATATTTACTAAGTCAGATGGCATCTCCGCATGAAAGAAATTCAATTGTATCGGTTAACAACAAAGTTAAAAGGGAAGCTAAAGAAATAACGACCAATCCAACATGATCATCTAATTTATCGAAAATAAATTTATATGCAACATGATTCGCTCATAAGTACACTTCTACATAACGGCTCCCATCTGAAGCAAGAAGATATCATAAAGACCCCGTCTTCACACAGTGCCGTGCAAAAGCCCAAACAATGATTCAGGCCAATAATAAAATCACTCTCACTTAATTTAAGTTTATAATGGTACATGAATAACTCACAACTCCACACACAAAACTCAAAGGTGAAAGAAATTCAGTTGCATCGGTTATAGAAAAAAGATTTGTAACTCAATCACATTATTAACTTTTGTTTCCAAAAATATACGCCAAGAAAGCAGAATCACAAATTAAACTCCCACCATAACGGCAAATATCAAACAAATATTCGCTATACATCTCAATAAATCCGCCGTGATTCACTCTCACATAATAAAACATGTCACCTACAAATTGACCAACACAACCGACCTTAATAACAAACGCAAAAAAAGGAAAAAAAAATCACAATGTGTCATCCTCTCTGGGGCTCTCCATACTTGAAATATTGGATACATTTGAATGGAAACAGACAACCTCACATCGAACTCGCATCTACAAAACGAACCAAAAGGTTTATTCACGGAGTGCGAGTCACCTGACTAGAATGCTATCTGACTAATTATAGATGCAACAATAACATGTCACCGATCCAACATAAATACTCATTGTGAGACATGCTATTACTATAAGTAAATAACAAAATTCATTTTCCTTATTTAAGTGAAATATAATAATTTTGTTCAAGAATATCTTTTCCCTTCTGCTGACAAAAAAAAATCCGATTAACACTAAACAAAAACAAACTTGAGAAGATAAAGCACGCTAGATTAGCCAAAGAAAATGTGATTTTCGTATTTGGTTAAAGAAATTTTTGAATAAAAACATTGTTAGAGATACACTCATAATCACGGATAGAATACATTCAGATATACCACAATCAAACATGAAACTTTAACACACAATTAAAAAATCTATTAAAATAATATGCATATAGTCTCATGTAAGTGAAAAAAAAAGAGAACGTATTTTCCATTAAAATTATAACTGAAATGAATACTGAAAATTAAATAGTACGATGTCGTAAAATATAGTTGATAACAAATAAAAATCTAACCACGTAAGAATTATGAACAAAGATCAAATGTTAATAAAATAAATAAATATAATCTAATTAGAAAACAAATTATATTTATTATATTCATTTAAAATAATTTTCAACTGTTTTATTAAATTAAAATACATTTTATTATAAAATAATTTAATGTATACTCACCCGCCCAACCCCTAGTTAGTAATAAGCTGGAAAGGTAGAGAAAGGAATCGAATTAAACCTCATCATCGAGGAGCACGTCCAGACGAGACGAAAGTGTTGTCGATTATAGCCGTGCGGATCTCTCTAAAAACCCTAACTCTGATCGATCGAGTTCGTCAGCGAGAGAAAACGGCCAACAGCAATCTGCCCCCGAAGAATTCTTATTTTTCAATTGTGACCTGATAGGAAACTCAGTGAACTCTTTGATTCACCTTAGTGTTGTTAGAGGGTAAGTTAAAAATGTGATCTTTTTTAACGGAGTTGTCATTAATTTGATTGTTACAGCTCCAGGGAGGGATAACATGCGATACTTAGTTCAACGTTATGGTTCATGGAGAGTCCTCAAGCCCAAGCCCGAGCCCGAGTGGAAGATACAGATAAATGAGCATCAGCGAGGCGTGTCTGTCAAGGGAAACACCTACTTTTTTGCTCACGATAGATTTGTTGTTATAGATGACTTTGGCTACTCTGTTTTGATTTTACCAATGAGAGGTTTGGACCACGCCTGCCTCTTCCTTTTCACTCTTACAATGAAGACTGCGTCACCCTCTCAAGCTTCGTTAGAGATGAGCAGCTTTTGAATCTGACAATTTTGAGATTTGGGTTACCCTTACTGTTGACCCCGACCGTGTGTCCTGGAGCAAGTTTTTGCTAGTGCAACCGGGGCCTGCTTTGAAGTTTAAGCTTAATGATTATTTTGGTGGGAGCTTCTTTGTTGATGAGGAAAACAAAGTTGCTGTGGTGTTTGAAATATCTGATCCTCATCAACACACCGCTTTTGTGTTTGGACAAGCCGGCTACAGATTGGAGCCAATCTGTGAATCTCGGACAAGTTACCAAAATCCAATACCTTTGCCCCTATACCAGAAAGCACTTTGAAGCTCTTCTTCCCCCACTTGTTTGCTCTTCCTCTTACCGTCCAAGCTTAGTGCAAGTCAAGCAAACCCCTCTGCACAAAAGGAAACGCCACCTGCTCAGGGGTAAGTCTTAAGTTTATTATAAAGATTCCTGCTTGGAATTCAGTTTGAGAATTGCCATTATATAGTACACACCTATTCTGAATGTTTGATTTTCACAACTTTGCAGGTTAAATTGAGCATGTTAACCTGCAGTCCAAGTTTGAAAACTCTTTGCTTTTGTTTTATGTTTGGTTGTGATCGCAGTTCCGTCTATCTAATCTCTTTTTTATCTTTCAGTCTCTAGACTGTTCTATCTAGCTCTTCGTTGTCAGAGTAACTCCCTTTCTTGATAATACGATCAAATAGCTCGCCGCCAGAACAAAGCTCCATAACCACATGAATATTGTCTTTATCCTCGTAAGCGCCTCGAAACTCGACGATGTTTGGTTGACCAGTGAGGTGCTGCAAGATCATGACTTCGCGTCTCACGTCTTCGATGTCTTTTTGACGTATGAGTTTGCGTTTGGAGATTGATTTGCATGCGTACTCTCGGCCGTTGGATTTGTCAGTGCAACGGTACGTGATGCCGAACTGGCCGCGGCCGAGTTCTTTCTGGATAGGGCTGGGCAAATAAACCGAACCCGAAAATCCGAACCGAACCCGATCCGATAAAAATGAATCCGAACCGATCCGAACCCGACATAAATACCGAATGGATCCTGTTTTTTGGTATTTTGGGTTATGGGTATTATCCGAACCGAACCCGGACCTAAATGGATATCCGATAGAACCCGAAACATTTAAAATCACAAAAAAAACTTCTACCAAATATGATCTTAATTCTTAATATGTATCCAAAATACTTTAAGATATTATTGAACTTCTAAAATAATTATCTGTTACACGAAGGTTGATGGTGGAATGTGGCGGTTGAAGCCTGAAGTTTTTAGATTTTGGTTTTGTTTTCATTGAATAATGTTTCTCATTTCATGAGAACTTAGTTTTTGTTTTATGATTTTATTTATCTGGTTTTTTTTCTATCACTAACTATGTTTATCTTTCGCTTGATTTTGAATGATCACGTTTGATGTTTTTTCTTATTTTTGAATCGATTTTA
>NC_027753.1:35186444-35192784 GCF_000695525.1 Brassica oleracea var. oleracea
TTCTGTGTGGAGGTCGTAGAGAGCTGAGAGCTCGATCATTGGTCGGTTAAGGATTGGACCGATTTGAGAACCGGAGGAGGAAGGTGGGGGAGCCGGTTTGGGTTTGGGAGTGGTGGGGAAAGTACTGGTTTGGGTTTGAGGATTTGTTGGTTTAGGGAGAGGTTGGTAGCGATGAGGAGGAGTAGAATCGGAAGAAGAGGAGATTGGGATCTCGTGTGTTTGTGACTTGGAGAAGCAGAAACCCATTCTGTTGAAAAAATGTTTTGTTCGAGTGTTTTGTTTTTTTTTTCTGTCGTTTTTATTCTTAAGGTTTTGTATATAAAGAGGGTTATACGATCATACGAATACATGTAAAGAAACATCCTTAACCCGGACAGCGTGTTCCTAATCGTATTCCTAATCCTGAAGACAAGACTGCCAATGTCACGCACCCGAGACACGGTTCTTGAGAATTCAGCGGATCTAGGGTTGTGTTTGACACGGATGTAGACAGGAGTGGAGTTGTGGATAACAAAGGGAATCTTAAAAACGGAGATAAACTCATTGCGCTTATGTCAGCTATTGTGCTTAAAGAACATCCAGGTGGGTTTACACTTTTGATGTTATATGTTAATCCTTATATTTGATTCGTTAGTGTGACTAGTAATACTATTTTTTAATTGTTGATATAGGAAGTACAATAGTGACGGACGCAAGAACGAGTACGGGCCTAAGAGCATCCGCAACAGCCATCCTTAAGGGAAGTCTTTACGAAAAAATAATTAAATAATCAGTAGATCCAACCAAAAGTTAAGGATTTAATCTTTAAAATCCTTAAACAAAAACTGTTTTTTAGTGAATACTTTTACTATTTGTGGGTCCCCATGACATGTGGCAGTTCTCGATTGATTGATATTTCTTTTTTTTTAATCTAAAAATAATAATAATAATAATTTAAAAATCAAAAAACATTTTTTATAAGAACTCTAAGAGCACCATTAAAACTGATGCTTAGGGAGGTGCTTAGGTGATTTTTGGATTAAAAGAAAAAGAAAATAATGTATTAATCTAAGCCACGGTGCTTAACTAAGCAGAAGAAGAAACGGTGCTTGGTGGACCCGTGTCATTAGACGCGCCTATCTCAGAAACCAGGAGTCCTCTTCTCTCTTTCTCTCCCTAATCTTCAACTTCGTATCTTAAGCCCAGCGAATCTGAATTTTTCTTCAAGACTAACAATGGCGGGAGCTAACAGTGGAACAAGGCGACAAAAGCCGAACATACTGATCACGGGAACTCCCGGTACCGGCAAATCGACGACGGCTTCTGCTCTAGCCGAAGCCAGAAACTTCAAGCATATCTGCGTCGGAGATCTCGTCAAAGAGAAGAACTTGCACGACGGCTGGGACGATCAGTTCGAGTGTCACGTCATCAACAAGGACTTGGTGAGTTTTCCATCGAAACTGTTTGTTTCTACTTGGGCCATCATAAAGCTTTACTCTTTAAACTAATTTCAATTCAAATTCGAATCTTGACTTAAACTTTGGAATTCATATGAACACTCAAATCATTAGCTTGCGTGAGAAGAAGAGTCTTTATTAGCCAATTTATTGTGTTTTGACTTTTGGATTCAGGTGTGTGATGAGCTTGAAGATATAATGGAAGGAGGAGGTAACATTGTGGACTACCATGGCTGCGACTTCTTCCCCGAGCGGTGGTTTGATCGTGTTGTGGTGCTTCAAACTGAGAACTCCGTCTTGTATGACCGTTTAACCAGGAGGGGTTATTCGGGTACCAAGCTAAGTAACAACATTGAATGCGAGATCTTCCAAGTCATGCTTGGAGAAGCAAGTGATAGGTACAAGGAGGAGATTGTCACCGCGATGCAGAGTGACACCATCGAAGATATCTCTGACAATGTGGCGAGTTTGACGGAATGGATTGAATCATGGAGTCCCTGGGTAATCATCATATGACGATGCATGTTTAATGGCTATGAAGTTTGGTTTTTGGTAGTTTCTTTTTTTTTTATGAATTCTGCATTGATCTTTGTTAGTTTGACCATTTATAAGCACAAATCAGCTCTTGCCATACCAGCTTATGTATGTTCCTTTTGATACTTAATAAGATAAAAAAAAGTTTCATCTTTCATAAGGTGTTGTACTGTGCGAAGTTATACATGTGAATACTTCTTCCTCCAGTATAACTCAGCTCCTCCAAGAACAACCAACACTATGAGTGATGGTAACACAAACAAAACAACAAGCTGAGGAGATGGTTGAGGAAGTTTTGACAAGTCCATTCTCTACAACAGCACTCTTTCTCTGCTAAAACTCCACGCTAAGATATATTGGTAACTAACCAATGACCCTGTTGCTGCAGAGAATCCGAAGAACAGTTTTTGATCCGAGAAGGTTTCATTTCAGTAAGATTGATGGATCTTGACTAGAGAGGATGGTTTGGCTTCTTGATTCTTCGAGGAGCCACTGTGACATTGAGTTAAGGTTCTTTCATAAAGGGTTTTTTCTTTAAGCACCCCAAAATAAGCAACTTGCATTGGAGGATCAAAATTTAGAGGTTTCTTAATTTGGGTTCTTAAGACATAATTATTACTAAAAAATGATTAAGCACACCATTAGGAGTGTTAGGGTTAATGGTGCTCTAATAGGGTATCACCATTGGAGATGCTCTGACTAGGTTTATAACGGAGAGAGAGGAGGGAGACATTGTTTGTACAGAGTACGGTATAGAAACGTGATTGACAAGGGAGTAGAGCTCAACAAAGATGGCATCGAGAGTCATCTCATGATGAAAACTTCAGGACATGGTGCTGTTAAAGAGAATCTTTTCTTAGATGATAGTTAGTTATGTACTACTCTTTATTTGATTTAGGCCATAACTGTTTATTTCCATATGCGTTTTCCACGTAAACACAAACAAACAATCATGGCCTAAACCCCTCTTATTCCTATTGGTTTATTAGTTATATATGGCCTCCTTATGTTTTCTTTTTTATACACTGTCATACATTGTAGGTGCATACATGGTGGTGAAAATTATGATTGAAATGGTGAGAATGAGACTCACGGGATCAAAGGAAGGTTTCGGTAGTTTGATATAGAAGATCTCGAGGAACCATTAGAATCAGCTGGGTTGCGGATGAATATTTTGTCAGAGCCAAGAGATGCCAAAGCAAAAGGCATTGAAGCCATTGAGACATTTAGGCAATACATTGAGGTATGAAAGTTATATTTGATATCCAATTGGTTATGGCGGTAGCTTTAGACTTGTGCAACAAATAAAAACAGTTACTAGGAAGGAAAACTAGAAGGATGGGAATTGGATTCTTGTGGAGAATATTGGGTGAGTGAAGGTTGCTTGGTGGACTCAAATGATCATCCATCTGCTATTGATGCTCACATGTACAGGTAATTTACTTTGTTCAAAGATTCTATCTGATGAAAAAATCCAATATTCTGTTTAATTATTAATAAAAAAAATACAGGGCAAAAGATGGACAAAAAGAGTGGGGAAGAGTATGGATGGGTGCACATGAGGCAGAGCATTCACAATCCTAACATTGCTCTCAATATGCAATCAGTGCTTCCTGGTGGATGTCTCTCCATGGCAAGTCTATTCAGAGACCGGTAACTTTTTGTTCATCTTTATTTTTGATAATTTGGTCTAACAGCGAACTAGAAACACTTGATGCTAAAATGTATTTTTGTGACAACGCTAATTAAATCGATTTCCATGTGTGTTAATTTAGGTGTCTGGAAGCTAGTGGGGTAGCTAGATTCCTCGACATAAGTGATATCGACAATTATATCGGAAGTCAATCTTGAAGGCTCTTTAATCAAATTGCGAATGATGGCATTAAACGACAGTGTGAAGGGCTACTTTTTTTCTGAAAAAGGAAAAATTCATGTGCTATGTTTTTGTATTCTTTTTGAGAATACACTTAGCCATTTCATTATATGATCACCAGTAACGTATAGTAATCGGTAGATGTAATTATAAAATGAATGTGTAATATAAGTGGATATAATTGATGAACGATAATAATGTCAATGGAAAGTAACTGGGATGAAAGTTCTGGTTCCTTTTATTTTAGTTTGGACTTAACTACTTGGTTCAAATTTATGGTTCCCCTAAATAAAATATTGTTTTTTTTGTAACACGAATAAAATATTGTAGTATCTTCTTTCTATTTGTTGTAAAGAAAACCTGATCTTGGATTCTGTATTATTTCTCTGCCCTATCAGTTGAAAACCCATTATGCGAAAAACAGTTGCGGCATCACCAAGTTGATGTATTGAAAGTCCCTCTGCATAACATGTATATTGCATGGTATTTATCCAAATAACTAATATTTATCAATCGTATTTTTTCTTCAAGGAATTCACATCATACATGGTACAACAGCAACTTCATTCTACAGAAAAAAAAAACAGCTAGTTTGAGAACCTACTTTATTCTCTCTCTTTGTCTGTTTTTTCTTTCCTTTTGTGAAATATTTTGATGAGAACCTTTCAGTGGTGGTGTCAATAGTTCTTTTAATCTACTGGCCTGCTTCTTATCTTCATGGAAGCATAAAGGTAGGAAATAATTCGTTAAACCAGACGTATACTATTATTAGCAAACATAACATACTTATAGTCTTATATATATTTTAGCAGCCTCATCATCGCTAGCAGTTACCACGTCCAACGTAAAATGATCTTAGTATACACTTATACACGCACATAATATCACGGCACACTCTCATCATTTATAATCTCACACAAACTGGGACACGGCTTCTTAGTCCCTTATTGAATTTTAAATACAGAACTTTAGGAACACACACATTTTATTCCTCGGACAAGAGATGTTCGTCGATCTCTTTGGACATTTCGACACATAACTGGAGGAGAGTCTCGGGATGAGCAACATCCTCGCCAATTTTCTCGTACTCAAGGTGCCAGTGCACAATACTCCCTGTCCCACCATGCTTAGGGGTCACCTGGAGCGTGGCCAAGAAGCTTTTGTACTCTTTCATCAGATCACCTTCTATAACCCTTAACGTGATCAGGTTCTTCTCCGGATCCACCGCTTCGATCCTCTCCCTTGCCACCTTTGCCTCTCCATCTACAACAGTTATTAGTAGTTAATGTTTAAGTTTGAGAATCGACATATATACTAAGTGAAACCCAAGATCGCTCGCTATACACTAGACTCGTCGTCCCTTTTTAGTCACTGCATATTTTACAAGCCGCTACATGCTCAAAAACCTAATTTTAATTTTTTTTGTATACAAATCTCCTGGTTACCTAAGGAAAAAAATATATAATAAAGTTAACTTGCCATGAAAGTAGTTCCAGAAGATGATAGAGCCGGGTTTGCCCCAATCTCCTTCGTGCAGTTCACAGCCCTGAATGTAGCCTGGAGATGCTTTGGTAACATGGTGTGGTCTCGCGGTGAACATGTTATGGAACTGCTCCGCGGAAGCTTTGATCTCCACGTATGCCTCAAGCTTCCCCAACAAGCTAGACGTCTCTGTTGTCTTCACCTCCTCTTCCGCCGGTTTATTTGTAGCATCAACCTTTTCAGGAGGTGCCACCGTCACCTTGGTCTCCCCTTCTTCGGCACTTGTAGCCTCCACCGTCTTGGTTGGTGCCACGGTCACTGGCGTCTCCTCCTTTTCCTCCATTTTCTTGGCAATTTCAGTAGCAGCCTCCGCCATTCTATCTCTTGCTGATTTGGTTAGAAAATTAGAGATTTTATGAGAGCCTGATACTCTTTTTATGAGTGAGTTCTCTTTGGAGTTCTATACCCCTTATATAGAGGAACTAGGGGTATACCGGCGCTATCTTTTGTTCTTTGTATATTTTGTTTTCTAATAAGTTAAAATTGGTCCGTTTAATCTATTTGATAGTGGTTATTGTCAGTATTCTGTTACTTTATTTTTTATCTAATTAGGCGAAAAAAGAGTACCGTAAGTGATTTCATAGATTAGTATAATAAGAATATAATATATAGTTGATAGCTGGACAAAAGTAAATGTAGTACAATGTAAAAGATTAACTAAAGTCAATGTTCCAAGCTGCACAAAAGTAAATATAGTATAATGTAAAAGGTTAAGTAAAGTTAATGTTCCAAAAGAAACATGTAAATTCATGTGTTTGTTTACTGTTTTTTCGTGCTAATGTAGTCAACAAATTCGTTCATCCTCTTAAAGTAATAACAATCTTCGCATGCGCTGTCCATGTCATGATTGTGGCAATCAGTTAGGGGTTCCATTGTGGCTGTATTTGTTAAATATTTTGTCTTCAAAATGACTCTGATTTCTTTTAGTGAATTCTTAATCATGGTCAAACATTGC
>NC_027753.1:35192862-35249634 GCF_000695525.1 Brassica oleracea var. oleracea
GTAGCCAAAAATTCATTCTTTAAAATTTTGTAACTATTTAGCATAGTGAGTGGGTGGCTCTTCTACAAAATATTGGAGGTCGAGGTTCCTGAAATAGATGGTTGGGTCTGTGTGTGAGGAGTTTCCTTCACAGCTACCAATACTTTCGTCTGAGTTATAATTGTTTTCTGAATTCGCTAATCCCATTTTGTTTTTTTTTCCTTTACTGGTTTTCGAATATGGTGGATGAATTGTATTATTATGTTTGTTACGGGTTGGAGGCTAATATACTGTGTGCATAGTTGATTTATTAATTTTGTGGAAGCAGTTTTGTCTAATTGATGTTACATTTGACTTTTTATTTAATTTTTATGATACAATTTTAATGAGCTATTAGATTACTAAAAATGATTGTTTTCAATAAGTTATGGTGAATTTTTCAGTAACGACTAAATAATTTTTTTGGGTTGTTTCTGTTTGTTTGGATGTGAAATTTTCGTTCTCATATAATTGTAGTGTTAGATTTTAACAATAAATAGAAGAAGGCTTATTTGTTTTGCATTTTTGTATTCTTAAATGAATTTACAATTCATTTTATGGTATTAGTAAATTAAAGATGCTTATAAATTTGAAAATGAAAATTTCTTGAAAGAAAGTGATATTATTTTTGTGATCATTATACCTGTTATATTTTATGTGTGATTTTGCCTTCATTTGGTTGTAATATATTTATTGATAAGGAAAGACTTAAACAAATGTATTATCTAAAAAATAAAAGGCTGAGGAACAGCTCGAAAACAGAGATATAGAATAATCATAACTTTTCGTTTTAATAAAAAGCGAGTGCTTCTACAATGTCTGGGTCAACTTTATGTATTGTAATAAAAGCTCATATCACATTCTTTAAATTAGGCTAGCATCGGGTACTAAAGGAAACGTTTGGGCCATCTCTATAATTTAAAAAAAATTCAAATCATGTTAGAGAAATAAGAGAAGCGTTAGTCAGCCGAAAATCGCAAGAATGCTTGGTGTGGCGACACGTGTCGTGAAATGTCTATCCCTCTTTGATGATGTGGCTTCATGAGGAGAGATTAAAGTCTTCTTTATTGTATAAGTTTAGTGAGAAAACATTGAAGAAAAATAATACACTTTTTTTTTTGTGTGACCAACCCCTCATTATGACCAACAAGGGATAACGAAAAGATAAAGAAGAATTATTTTCATTAAATATTTCCACCTACTTGCGTGTCTGGAAATTTCTTTTGTAAACATTCACATATATAAATTAGCGATTACGCAAAGCAAAAACAGTGAATTATTTGCGTTGTTTATATATAAAATTTCTGATGTGGTATAATATATTGCAAAAGAATAATGATTTCCCGTAAGCAAGTGTATTTTATTTCGGAATGCGTTTATAAACGCTCCCCCAAGTTCGATCCTACTACTACTAGCAACAAAGTCATTTGCACGTTGGAAAGCAGGGAATGGGTTTGTCCACACTCCACAATCGGCTGCCGTGCATCCATGCATGAATAGGCCCTATAAAGCAGGTTGGACCAGGTTCCTACAAACCGGTGCTAGGGCCCAGTTTAAAAAATCGTTGGGCTGAGTTTTCTCTGTAGGGCTGACTCATTACTGGAATTAGTTGGAAGTCTCCACTGATCAAAAGCAATGGAAGGGATTAGGAGACATGTCACGTTTTATGGTTTTCTAACTTGTAAAAAAAGTGTGTATGGGGTTTGGGGTTTTTACATGTGTGTGTATTTGTGTATTTGTGTATACATAAGAGTTTTGATCTTGGCAAGACATCACAAAACCAATTCAACAAAAAGACAATAACCTGGTGTGATAAATATAAATAACCATAACAAACATCATTCTCAGTGGAAAATCTCTCAAAATATATGTTCATATGATATTAACATAATTTTTTTATTTATAAATGTCAGTGCTTCCTGGTGGATGTCTCTCCATGACAAGTCTTTTCAGAGACCGGTAATTTTCTGTTCATCTTTAGTTCTGATAATTTGGTCTAACACCGAACTTGAAACACCTGATGCTTAAAATGTTTTTGAGTGACAATGTTAAGTAGATTTACATGTGTTTGATTCAGATTTTTGGAAGGGTAGCTAGATTCCTGGACATAAGTGATATCGACAATTATATCGGAAGTCAATCTTGAAGGATCTTTAATCAAATTGCGAATCTATATTATTAAAATTGAAGTACACATTGAGATTGTTTGGAAACTTGAATAGTAGTTTTAATGAAAATTTGTTTGGAAATATAGATAGCAATTTAAAAAAAAAATTGTTTGGAAACATTAATAGTAGTATAAAAAATATAATATTGTTTGGAAACATGGATAGTAGTATATTAAGAAAAAAAAGTAACGGGCTTATGTTAATAATAAAAATCGAAAGTCCATTATATTATGATAAACTATCTATTTGAACCAAATTTAAAATATACGTAAATTGACTAATCTAATTACCCAAAAGCATTTTTTTTGTCTAAAACAATCATAAAATAAAATTTAAACTTTATATACATATTTCAAATCAAAATAATAATTTAAAATTGATTTAAATCCAAAATTGATTTAAAATATACATATATTCAAAAATTTATTTTTACTAAAATATTTTCCAATAACCATTATTAAAATTATGTTTTTAATATATATAAGAAAAATACAATAAAAAGCTCAATTTCATATACCAACTTAAATTATGGTTTTTATATTTCACATTAAATTTTAAAAATATTATATATTATTATTTATATGATGATACATATAAAATACTATTAATTATATGATTACTTATATGATTGTATATATAAAATACGATTAATTATACGATGACATATATATGATATATAATAGTGACTAGGGTTGGGCTTTCGGATATCCATTCGTGTTCGGTTCGGATTTGTTTGGATTTCAGGTTCTGAGGTCAAAGATGTCAGACCCATTCAAATATTTCTAAATTTTGGTTCGAATTCTTTTCAGATCTGTGTGGGTTCGGGTTGGGCTCGGGTTCGGATAACCTATCTAAATTATTTTAAAAAATTTTAAATTCATTATATACTTTAAAATTCTCAAAATCTATAAACAATATAAAATATCACATATAAATTTGAATAACATATGTTAGAATACCTAAACTTAACATATAAATTGGTTTGTTTTAAATATTTGGATCAAGAATCAATAATTATTTTAAATATTTTTGGTGTCTTGAGTATACTTTAACTATTTTAGATATTTATTTTTGACTATTTGTAGATATTTCCAAGTATTTAAACCAACTTAAAAGTATCATATGTATTCTGGATGTTCTTACATACATTAAATCTAAAAATAATTAATATGTATAAGTATATAAATCTTTTTCGGATACATTTGAATATCTAAAATACTTCGGTTCGGATCAGATTCGGTTTCGAATCTCTAAATATCAAAATTTTGAATAATTTGGATATTTAATCAATTTCGGTTTGGTTTTGGTACTACTCTTTCGGATTGGGATCGGTTCAGTTTTTCAGATTTGAATTTTTTATCTAGCCCTAATATCTAATATTGACATGAAAAACAAATAGTAACAGAAAAATACATTCGTGCGGATGCGTGGATCAAAATGTAGTGATGGCATTAAACGGCAGTGTGAACTGGCTACTTTTTCTGAAAAAAAGAAAAAAAAAATCATGTGCTATATTTTTGTATTCTTTTTTGACAATACACTTAGCTAGTCATTAACCAAAAAACGTCCGCCATTTCATTATATGATCATCAGTAACGTATATAGGGCTGGTCATGGTCCAGTGCGGTTTCGGTTGTGTCCAATCGGATTTATTGAAATCAGTTTCATTCGGATTATATGAAAATTCTGTTTGGGATCTGTTCAGGGTTAGTAAATCTTCAAAGAACCGGTACAACTCGATATACTTTTGGATTCGGGTCTTAATCGGTTTTCGGTTTAAAAGTGCTTGATTTGTATATACTTTGTAACCAAAACATAAGTCAAGTTGGTTCTTCGATTTTAAATATATAATTTGTACCTATTTTGTAACCAAAACATAAGTAAAATTAATTCAAAAATAAGAAAAAAATGATCTTTCAAAATCAAACGAAAAATAAACATATTTATTGATAGAAAAAAAAAGTATAAAACGAAAATCAAGTTTTCATGAAATGAGAAGTATTATTCAATGAAAACCAAACCAAATTCTAAAAACATCAAACTTCAACTGCTACCTTCAACCATCAACCTTTATGTAATAGATAATTATTTTAAATGTTTAAAAATATTTTAATGTATATTGGATACATGAATGTTGCATGTTCTATTTGATCTTCATGTAGGTTCGGGTTCGGTTTGAATAATACTATAACCTGAAATATAGTAAAACAATATCCATTCGATAGATATGAATATAAAATCAATGTGTAATATACGTGGATATAATTGATGAGCAATAATAATGTCAATGGAAAGTCATTAGGATGAAATTTCTGGTTCCTTTTATTTTAGTCAGGATTTAACTACTTGGTTCAAATTTATGGTTCCCCTAAATAAAATATCGTATAGTATGTTCTTTCTATTGGTTGTAAAGAAAACCTGATCTTGGATTCTGTAATATTCCTCTGCCATGCTATCAATTGAAAACCCATTATGCAAAAAACAGTTGCGGCATCACCAAGTTGATGTATTGAAAATCCCTCAGCATAACATGTATATTACATGGTATCAACCAAATAACTAATAGTCCTTTCGTTTCCAAAAGATCCATATTTTAGAAAAAAAAATTATTTCAAAAATATACATTTTTTATATTTTCAATGCATAAATTAATTGCAAATTGTAAACTTAACAAAATATAAAAGTTTATTGGTTAAAATTTGTGCGGAATAACTAATTACGGAAAATAATGTATTGGTAACTAAAATATGATATGCGAGAAAATATTTATCAATCGTATTTTTTATTCAAGAAATTCACATCATACACTGTACAACTGCAACTTCATTCCACAGCAAAAAAAAAAAAAAAACAGCTAGTTTGAGAACCTGCTTCATTTCTCTCTCTTTTTCTGTTTTTCTTTTATTTTGTGAAATATTTTAATGAAAACCTTTCAGTGGTGGTGTCAATAGTTCTTTTAATCTACTGGCCTGCTTCTTAATTTCAGGACAGCATAAAGGTAGGAGATAATTCGTTAACCCAAACGTATACTATTATTAGCAAACACTAGAGGCTATTCCGGACTACGCCTGGATTTTTTCTATATATATAAATAGACTGTATTATTCTATCATTTGTATGTGAATTAATATATATTATATATATATATATATTTAGATTGATTATAGATATAAAACTATTAGACAAATTTGAACTTATTTTTATTGTATTGTTTTATTTAACTGTGAATATGAAATTATTAAATTTTATTATCTTATTAATATTAATATATAGATAATGGTGAAGCGGTTGAATAAATAGTTTAAATTTACAAATAACTAAATTTGTAACCCGCACACTAATTTATATGTATATTTTATTAATTTTTGAAAAAAAATAATTTATGAAAAAGTGAGTATTTTGTTCTAGTAAATGTGATTCTTCTAGATTATATACTTATTTAAAATGACTTACTGGATTGAATGTATAAATTTGATTGATCAACAATATCTAATATTTAAAAACATAAAATGTTTATATATAAATAAAACATTGGGCTATCAGTTCTGTTGTTTAAAATAATTGTAACTCTTTGTGTGTTAATTAATTAATTCTCAAAGAAAATGTTGATTAATACAGTTGGTTTTTATTGGAAGTTTATAATTGTTAGCTTTATACAGTTATTTATTTTGCCAACCTATTAATTTTTTCTTGACAAAGGTCAATCCTAATTGTGAAAATTTATTATGGTAAAAGTTCTTTTAACTGTT
This sequence comes from Brassica oleracea var. oleracea, assembly GCF_000695525.1. Taxonomy (NCBI): domain Eukaryota; kingdom Viridiplantae; phylum Streptophyta; class Magnoliopsida; order Brassicales; family Brassicaceae; genus Brassica; species Brassica oleracea. The sequence continues at coordinate 35,198,798 of NC_027753.1, forward strand.
ACCATATGATAGCGCCCATTTATAGGATCACCTGATGTTGATCTAGAAACATGTATTTTGATACCAATTAAAGTCCTTCGAAAATAAAATATTAAAGTCCTTCGAAAAAAAAAATTGTTCAAGAACAAACTAAGAACACACTTTTATATTGGGTAGCTATCATTCTTCTTTTTAGACTTTTCCACTGATTTAGACAGAAAGATACGAAATTTAGATTTTTCCACTGATTTAGATATAGAAGATATGGGACTATAGACTATAGTTCCTATAAAACATGAAGAAAATGGGTACGTGAAGTGTAGGAAAACTAAACGTGCTAGAGTTGAGTGTTGGAGACAAAGTCTTTCTCTTTGTTATTTGAGTTTAAATAAAAAAGAGTAAATAGTAAAACAGCTAAACCGGTAGCTTGGATTTGGTTTCTCCTTGGTTAAAACGTTGGTTAGTAATTTGTCAATTGCAATCTCATCACACTCCAATCCGATGCGTTAACAGATTACATAAGCACTACATTTTCCGGGCAGTAGACAAGAAGTTAAGGACTGTAAAGCATTTTCTGAGTTTAATTCCATTGGTTTCTGGCCTAAAATAAAACAGCATGTCTTCTTCCGCAAAGGTCTGCATTCTCGAGACCAAATAATTAGCTTCTATGGTAACTTAGTTTCTTGTTGATCAGCAGGAAGAAGTTGGAAGCCCATCTCCTTCGATATTTCTAGATGGTCTCTGCTAATTCTGTTGAGACATAAATACTATATTTGAAGGGAAAATATCAACTGAAAAAGAGTATGTATTCATCTCATGTGCTTTCTTGAACATAACATTGTGATCAACATTTGCCTTGGTCTTTCAAAATTGGAGTTTTCACCTGAAGATGAATCTTAACTCATCAAAAGAGTCCACCATCTAGGGAACACTACATGAGGCCTTCTCTTGAGTTTGGTTTCCGTCCCTTTCTTTGCCACAAAACATCTGAAAAATATGGCATTCGCTGTTCCACCTTCTATCATTAGCTGTTGCAACAAAATACAATCAATGATGTTACTTGAATGAGCTATAGGTTTCTGTTTTAAGTAGTTGAGAGAGACAGTACAAACTATGGGCAAGACAAAAACCATTAGAAGTATGGAAGTGTCGTAGTTCATATTCCCAACGCAGTTATTGAGACACTGATTACACCAAACATCCAAAGAGTAAGCTTATGGATAAACAAACACACAAAACAACAGAGTTTTAGATTCAGGTGTTAAACCACCAAACCTTACCCTGCAACTGTGGGTGAACCCTTCAACACATCAGTTACATGGCCTGCAATGCTACTGCTGCGTTTTACTTAAATGAAACACAAAGAAACCGTCTAAAGAAATCCTAACTTTCATAACAAATGTGGTTCTGAAAAAGGCAAACCTCTAAATCACAAAGTGAGCAATAAGAGATATCATCTTCCTTCTCATTAGGATCTGGTGTAACAGGATCATTTTTCACGGTGAAATAGTCCCACAGACACACAGCAGTCACTTCATTTTAAATATAGATAGAAAAATGAATTACTAATATATCCAATACTATTGATGCTTTGCATTAGTATCCTAACGGAATTGAATTAGGAATATAAGTATATCTTTCAATCTATCTAACAAAACCCATCGAGAGATGGAAAGAACTTATGAAGCATTTGTTACAGGTATTGTTTCCAGGATAAAAGGGAGCATACCTGATAATTAGAAAGACACTTTCGTTAGGATTCACATTTTCAGTCATTACTCTGAAGAGAAGACGGTTCGGGATTCCAGCTCGCCAGTTCTATTCCTTCACCGTATTTGATGAATTTCCATATGGATCTTAACGTTAAACCTAGAATCTAAACGAAGTGGCTAAGATTTAAAAACATGATGGAGAGTCTGATCCACTCTCAGTGAGTTTCTTCAGCTATTACTGGACGCCGAGATTTCATCGAGATTCGTCTTCAGTGAATCGATATTTGATTGCTTCTCTGCAACGTTCGAGCTTCTTTGTTGTATATGTTTGTCGTGGTGAATTTTGCGAAGGGCAAAGATTGGTGGTAAGGGGTTTATATAAGGTGACAAACCGAAGCAGTCGGAACGATAACGTTTCTTCGGATGAAAGGAGTAAAGAACAAAATTGAATGATGATCGGGAGTGAGTGGGTGTTAAATTCGAATATGCAAGGAAGTGGAAGAGCTGGAGTCCATCTCTGCTTGCGTCCATCTCTGTTTGCGTCGAAGATTAGGTATGGTCGTATGGGAGATGTGGAGTTTAAACGGGCCATGACAAAATATTATGAGCTCAGACAAATAGCCCTTTTTTATATTCGACTGAAGCAAATGTGACATGGCAAAATGGAAAGTTTTTATTGGATGATTTTTTAATCCTATGTAGCATAGCTCTCCTTGCACCATATTCTTCTTTTAGTATTGTTAGATAACCACTTTATAGTCTTATATATTTTATAGTAGCCTCATAGCTAGTACACGTCGCTTTAAAGTTACCACGTCAACGTAAAACGATCTTAATTAGAGCACCATTAACCAAGGGTGTTTAAGGGGTGCTTAGATTTTTTTAATTAAAAAAAAAAAAGAAGAAGAAATAGGAGTGCTTAATTAGGCATCACAAGCACTTGTTGATTGCACTATTCGCGGGTTCCACTGAATTGGTGCGCTTTTTTTTTTTTTTTTTTTTTTTTTAATCAGAGGAAAAACTTGAAAAAAAAAAAAATTAAACACCCCAAATGAAGTGCTAGGGTTAATGATGCTCTTAGTCCCTTATTGAATTTTAAATAAAATACGGGACTTAAGGCACACACATTTTATTCCTCGGACAAGAGATGTTCGTCGATCTCTTTGGACATTTCGACCCATAACTGGAGGAGAGTCTGGGGATGAGCAACCTCCTCGCTAATTTTCTCGTACTCAAAGTGCCAGTGCACAATACTCCCTGTCCCACCATGCTTAGGGGCCACCTGGATCGTGGCCAAGAAGCTTTTGTACTCTTTCATCAGATCACCTTCTATAACCCTAAACGAGATCAGGTTCGTCTCCGGATCCACCTCTTCGATCCTCTCCTTTGCCACCTTTGCCTCTCCATCTGCAACATTTATTAGTAGTTAATGTTTAGGTTTTGAGAATCGACTAGTCAGTGAAACCTAAGATCGATATACACTAGACTCGTCTCTTGTTAGTCACTGCAAAAATCTTACAAGGCCTCTACATGCTCCAAAATTTAATTTAAGTAAAATTATATAGAATAAAACGTTAACTTGCCATGAAAGTAGTTCCAGAAGATGATAGAGCCGGGTTTGCCCCAATCTCCTTCGTGCAATTCACAGCCCTGAATGTTGCCTGGAGATACTTTGGAAACATGGTGTGGTTTCGCTGTGAACATGTGATGAAACTTCTCAGCGGAAGCTTTGATCTCCACGTATGCCTCAAGCTTCCCCAACAAGCTAGACGTCTCTGTTGTCTTCACCTCCTCTTCCGCCGGTTTGCTTGTAGCCTCAACCTTTTTAGTTGGTGCCACCGTCACTGGCGTCTCCTCCTCTTCCTCCATTTTCTTGGCAATTTCAGTAGCAGCCTCCGCCATTCTATCTCTTGATGATTTGGTTAGAAAATTAGAGGTTTTCTGAGAGTCTGATATTCTTTTTATGAGTGAGTTCTCTTTGGAATTCTATACCCCTATATATTGAGGAATTAGTGGGAAACTATTGGAGACAAAAAAAATACACATTTTTTGTGTGGCCAACCCCATCATTCATTGAGTCTATGACCAACAAAGGTAACGAAAAGATAAAGATGAATTATTTCCATTAAATGTTTCCACCTACTGTTTTCAATGCCTGTCTAGGTTTTTCTTTTGTAAAAATTCACATATATAAATTAACCATTACGCAAAGAAAAAACAGTGAATTATTTGCGTTGTTTATATATTAAATTTCCGATGAGGTATCTAATATATTACAAAAGAATAAAGAATCCCGTGTGTAAGTGTATTTGATTTGGAAATGCGTTTATAAACACTCCCCCAAGTTCGAAGGAATCCTAGTACTACTAGCAACAACGACATTTGCACGTTGGAAAGCAGGGAATGGGGTTTGTCCACAATAGGCTACCCTGTAAAGCAGGTTGAACCAGCTTCCTCCAAATCGGTGCTAAAACCAGGCTCGTTTTTGACAGCCCGATAAAAGAGCAGGCTCTGATACCAACTAATGAAACAGAATGACAAAACTAGAGATCTAATACTCTAGAAAGCTAGAATAGTAATAACAGTTATTTGTTTAGTGTAAGAATTCTCGAATAAAAGTTTCTTAGCGCTTGAGACTATTTATATGTAAACATAAAAATTATAAAACCCTAATCCTAATTAAAATAAAAACTATTAAAATAAAAATAAAATAAATAAATAGTAAATATCCTAATTTTAAGCTGCATCAACGGCCCAGTTTTAAAAGTCGGTGGGCTGAGTTTTCTCTGTAGGGCTGACTCATTAATGGAATTAGTCAGAAGTCTCCACTGAACAGAAGCTATGGAAGGGATTAGGAGACAAGTTACATTTTATGGTTTTCTAACTTTGTAAGGACTTGTGTGTATTTGTGTATACATAAGAGTTTTGATCTTGCCAAGACATCACAAAACCAGTCCAACAAAAAGACAATAACCTGGTGATAAAAATAAATAACCATAACAACATCATTTTCAGTGGAAAATCTCTCAAAATATATGATTCATATGATATTAACATAATTATTTTTTTCTTATAATTTATCTACAAACATATATCACAAGCTTTTATTAAGACTAAACATAACATATCCACACATTTTGAATACAACACCTATATTATTATTGTGATATAACAAACCAAATCACACATTGGAGAATTATACAAAGAGAGTCTAATATATAAAGAGTTGTCCAATTCTAATAGTACGAGGTCTTTTGGGAAGGAAACCAAAAATAAAACCATGCGGGCTTGCCTAAGGCCCAAAGTGGACAATACCGTACTAATCGGATTATACAGAGTTGGGCATGGGCTTAATAAATCCCAACAATTGGTATCAGAGCGGTTGACGAGAAATTTACAAGAAGACCAAAATACCCTTCGAGTAGGAACGAGACCCATCGAGTTAGGATTGGGAGGTGTGTGTGACAGATATCAAGTCAAAAAGATCCTGGAAGTCAATTGTGGGACACGAGTTTAACAATCATATAATATAGAGTTGAACATGAGTTTAACAATCCCAACAATTGGTATCAGAGCCACACACAAACTAACTAAGAAACTGCAACTATGGACGACATCAAAGAAGCGATCATCAAGAACAAAGACACCGGCCCAGCTGCTGTCAAATTCCCGATGTTATCTTCTTCAAACTATACTGTCTGGTCCATGAGAATGAAGATAGCACTTAAGGTCTGTGAGGTGTGGGAAACAATTGATCCCGGATAAAAGGATGAGAAGAAAAACAATATAGCTATAGCGTTCTTATTTCAATCCATACCCGAAGCCTTGATTCTACAAGTTGGCGACATTGATACATCGAAGGGGGGGTGGGAAGCGATACGAGCACGCCATGTGGGAGCTGAGAGAGTCAAAGAAGCCAGATTGCAAACCCTAATGGCAGAATTTGATAGACCCAAGATGAAAGATGAAGACACAATCGATCTCTTTGCTGGAAAACTTGCTGAAATCTCATCAAAATCCGCTTCTTTAGGTGAGACAGTTGAAGAACCCAAACTTGTGAAGAAATTCCTAAAAAGCTTGCCAAGAAAGAAATACATTCATATGGTTGCCTCTCTTGAGCAAGTCCTTGATCTTAACATCACCAGCTTTGAGGATATAGTCGGTCGCTTGAAAGCATATGAGGAAAGAATCGCCGAAGAGGAAGATGATACACACGACGATCAAGGAAAATTGATGTATGGTGACACGAGTCAAGAAAGTCATGGAGGAAGCTATAGTAGTGGACGAGGTCGTGGCCGAGGTGGTAGATCTAACTGGAGAGGAAGGGGCCGTGGCCGTAACGGATCATCGTTCCAAAGTCAAAAAGAAGCATTCAAACAACGTCAAAGTGGAGACATATCTCACATCACGTGTTTCAGCTGTGATAAACAAGGTCAGTATGCGACTGACTGTCCGAACAAGAAACTCAAATTTCAAGAAACCGTGGAGAGAAAGGACGACGACACTCAAGATGCTGATGAGTTGATGGTACACGAGGTCGTCTATCTTAATGAAAAAAAGATAAACCCTGCTATGTTCGAGGCTAATCAAGATACAGAGAAGATATGGTATCTAGATAATGGTGCTTCAAATCATATGTGTGGTGATCGGCTGTTCTTTTACAAGCTTGATGAAACGGTGACAGGAAAGGTAAGGTTCGGAGATGATTTGCGGATCGACATAAAAGGAAAAGGTTCTATTCGGTTTGTGTTTGATGGAGGTGAGAAGAAGATATTAAATAATGTGTACTACATTCCGGGACTTAGGAGCAATATAATTAGCTTGGGACAAGCTACCGAAGTTGGATGCGAGGTTCGTATGAAAGACGACACCTTAACATTGTTTGACAAGCACGGAGACCTCATGGTTCAGACTGCTCGGACTACAAGTCGACTCTACAAAGTGATCTTGAACGTTGACCGCATACAATGCCTTCAGTTATCAGCAGCTTCAGAGTCAACCCTGTGGCACGCACGTCTCGGCCATGTCAACATCGAGACGTTGAGGCTAATGGCGAGAAAGGAACTAGTCACTGGCTTACCAGAGACCATGATCAAAACTGAAGCATGCATATCTTGCTTACTTGGAAAGCAAGCAAGAAAGCCATTCCCACAAGCAACAGCGTTTCGATCTACTAATCCTCTTGATCTCATCCATGGAGACTTGTGTGGCCCAATTTCTCCAACCACACCAGCTCAGAAGAGATACGTGTTGGTGCTCATAGACGATAATACAAGATATATGTGGACCGCGTTGTTGAAAGAAAAGAGCGAAGCATTCGAAAAGTTTAGAAACTTCAAGAAGCTTGTTGAACAAGAAACGCAGAGTAAGATCAAGATGCTTCGAACAGATAGGGGAGGAGAATTTACATCTCATGAGTTCAATGCATTCTGTGACAAGAACGGTATAAAGCGACACTTAACTGCACCCTACACACCTCAACAGAACGGAGTGGTTGAGCGACGAAACCGTACCCTTATGGAGATGACAAGGAGTGTCTTGAAACACATGAACGTACCAAACGAACTGTGGGGCGAGGCAGTAAGACACTCAACGTACCTGATCAACCGTGTGGCTACAAGATCATTGGAAGGGAAAACACCATATGAGATGTTGCGCTTGATGAAACTGAACATCAGTCACCTCAAGGTCTTCGGATGCATCTGCTATGCGAGAACAGAGACGCCAGGAAGGAAAAATCTCGATGATAGAACGAGAATGCTGGTCCATTTGGGAACTGAACCAGGGTCAAAAGCCTACAGGTTACTAGACCCAGTTACCAAGAGGATAATAGTAAGCCGTGATGTACACTTTATCGAAGATAAAGAGTGGAATTGGAAAGAAACAGAGCATCCCAACCCGGGAGAGTTTGTTGTTAATATAAAGACAAAGGGTGATGACGAAGAAGAAGAAGAGGGAGCTGAGAGTGAACCTGGTGTTGATGAAGAAGAAGACTATGAAGAGTATACAGTTGAGGAAGAGAGTAATCCTCAACTCTTAAGGCGATCACAACGAGTTAGTACAAGACCGTCTCACTTTGACGATTATGTTCTTCTAGCTGAAATTGAGAGCGAGCGGCTGCTGATGGTTATAAATGAAGAACCGTGGGATTACGATGAGCTAAGAAGCTTAAGGTCTGGATTGATGCGTGCAAGGATGAGATCTCGTCTATAGAAAAAAAAATAAAACGTGGGATCTCGTCTGTTTACCTGCAGGAGTGAAGCCTATTGGTCTAAAGTGGGTCTTTAAGGTAAAGTGTAACGCAGATGGTAGTATCAATAAGTTTAAGGCTCGACTCGTGGCAAAGGGATACATCCAGAAGCATGGTGTTGATTATGATGAGGTCTTCGCACCAGTGGCTCGCATTGAGACAATACGCTTGATCATTGGATTGGCTGCTTCAAGGAGGTGTGTGTGGCAGAGATCAAGTCAAAAGATCCTGGAAGTCATTTATGGGACACAAGATGAATGTGATCCTTAGTTTGAAGGGGAGAATGTGATATAACAAACCAAGTCCCACATTGGAGAATTAGACAAAGAGAGTCTAATATATAAAGAGTTGTCCAACTCTAATAGTACGAGGCCTTTTGGGAAGGAAACCAAAAATAAAACCATGCGGGCTTGCCTAAGGCCCAAAGTGGACAATATCGTACTAATCGGATAATACAGAGTTGGGCATGGGCTTAATAAATCCCAACAATTATATCACCGATCTGTTTAGGACACGACTCCTTATTTATTGTACTTTTATAGACTAAAACACACATATGCTTCATTGCACACATATATGGATAGGGTACTACAACTAAAGAACACTCTTCTCTAGTCCTCATTCAGGAGATGTTCATCTATCTCTTTGGAAACTTGAACACAGAACTCAATGAAAGTCTCAGGGTGAGCCACTCTCTCGTCAATTTTCTCATACTCAACGTGCCAGTGCACTGTACTCCCAGGTCCTTCCTGTTTAGGAGTCGCCTGGATGGTGATGACAAAGCTCTTATACTCTTTTAATAAATCTCCCTCTATCACCCTAAAAGTGATCAAATTTTTCTCCGGCTCCACTGCCTCAATCCTTTCTTTCGCTACCTTTGCCTCCCCATCTGCACCAAATAAATATTAATATATGTTTCGGTTTTGACTCTGGGAATCGTTAAGAATTTTAGTTCCTGAACATACTATAAGAAGGTACATGTAATTCAATCGAATGATGGTAGACAAATGGTGAGTATTTAACAGTAATTGTCATACCATATACATATGAGTTTTGTTAAGTTTATAGGTTTCAACTCATAACCAATTAGCAATAATTGGATCTGTCTATTATTTTCTAACAAGAATTAATAATATATAGTATTGTATGATATAATCAATAAAGTGTAACTTCGACTTGCCATGAACATAATTCCAAAAGACGATAGAACCAACTTTTCCCCATTCGCCTTCATGCAGATCACAACTCCGAATATTGCCTGGAGATGCTTTGGAGACATGGTGTGGTCTACCAGCAAACATGTGATGGAACTTCCCAGCAGAGGCCTTGATGTCAACATCAACCTCAAGCTTCACAACCAAACTTGACACTTCTGTCTTCCTCATATTATGTGCAGCCCCGGCCATTTTTGTCGCCATTTTTATCTCCCGTTGATATTTTCTTGAGAACTAGAAGGATTTTGAGAGAGGATGAGTTCCTTTTGAGTTCTTTAGCCTTTTTTTGTAGAGGAGTGAGTGAGGTAACGGTTTGAGAAAAGACAAAATGTTTATTAATTGCTATTTTGTATCCCTTGTGATCATGACCCGATCATCTTTACCTCACCTACTGAATTTCTGTAAATGGATCAGGATTATTTAACGTTGTACATAAGAATTATCGCTCAATACCACACAGTTGATCACGTCTACTGTTTTAAAATTTTCGTTTTGAAGTATTTCTTATTGGCAGGTAGTGTTAATAATACACACTTTGTATTCTCGAAATAAATATTTTTCCGATGAAAATTTCATAAAATTTATAAATACTTTGAAATGATCCTAAATAGAACTGTCGTTTGTTAATGAAGACACGTTTGTTCATATGCAAATGAAAAAAATATGTTATCAACAATGTTATCAGATAGAGATATGTTTAAAATCAATTTTTAAGTTCGAGTTATTGGCATCAAGACAGTAAAATGCGGAAATATCCCCAACACATACAAACACATGTAACGTAGTTTTTTTATCAACAAAAGAGGGATACAATGACGTCGTCAGATGTTATTTGTCTATAAATGTGATATAATAATGTAAAGGTAAAATAGTAAAAATCTCATTTTTTTGTCAACATATAAAAAATCTAATTTATCACTAGAATTTCACTATTTTCGTAGTTTTTTTTTTATGATTAGACGTTTGCAAGAACATCTTTGTTTCAAGTATTTCATTTTAATTTTCTTAAAGTGGAAAATAAAAAAAAACTATTGTGTGGATCTCTCAAAGTACTAGGAAAAAATGAGGAACTTTTGTGTGCTGTTCAAGTATTCGAGGGATCCACATATATTTTTTGAACTAGACAAAACTACAATCTTATAGTATATCAACATGTATAATTAATCTATAAGCTTCATTTGTTATTCCTCGGTTGCAGTCCCTTTCTACTTCAACAAATCACGAAGCAGAATGCTTAATTTATTTATTAAACATATATGATTTTATTATAAACAATCAGTTCATACATTAATTTTGAGTAGCTTCATAGCTGATGCTGCTACACTTAGCTTCTCAAACATAACAACTTCCAAACACTCATGACACACATATCTCTTGACAAACTCGGACAAGGCGGCTCCTGAGTCCTTATTCATTTCAAATTCAGAGACTGAACTTTAAGGCAAACACACCAATAGAAGTATGGATATGATTGAAACAAGAGAATTCTTCCTCTATTCTTCGGACATGAGATGTGCATCGATCTCTTTGGAGACCTCTACGGCAAACTGGAGGAGAGTCTCAGGGTGAGCCACCTCCTCATTAATTTTCTCGTACTCAAAGTGCCAATGTAAAATGCTTCCAGGTTCTCCTTCCTTAGGGGTCACTTGAAAGGTGACCACGAAACTCTTGTACTCGTTCATTAAATCACCCTCTAACACCCTGTATGTGGCCCGATTGTTCTCCGGGTCTATTGACTCGATCCTCTCTTTCATTACTTTTGCCTCCCCATCTGACCATATATAACACATTGACACATAATTATCGGTTTGAGATTGTTAGAAATCTTATATCTAAACAAGATCAGACATAATATAATGTGTAAAATAATATATATGAATGGATCAATCCACCCGTTTCAAATTGGTTTCCTTCAAAAGTGGATATATTTTAATATGGATCCGCTATGAATGTATTCACATATATAACTAGATAATTATAACGCTGACTTGCCATGAAAGTAATTCCAGGTCACGATAGAACCAACTTGGCCTATCTCGCCTTCATGCAGCTCACAGCTCTGAATGAAGGATGGAGATGCATCGGGCATATGGTGCTTTTTCCCGACAAGCATGTCATGCAACTTCTCCGGCGTAGATTTTACCTCCACGGTTGTCTCAATGATCCCGACCAAACTTGATGCTTCTTCTGCCATTCTTGATCTTTCGATAATTTGCAAATGTGTCTTTAGGGTTTTGCGTTTTGAGAATGAATGTGTTCCCTTCTAAGCTCTTCACACCCCCTTTAAATAGAAGAACGAATGAAGCGAGAAATACACTGGAAATTATTTTATACTTTATAATTTTGATTGGTTCTTTCTTCTCTTTGATCACGTTAACCCATCTGGCGCTAATTGATAAGACTGGATTATAAGATAATTTATAAAAAAAAAACTGTAAACGGTAAAGCTATATAAAATACATTCGTACCTCGTGTCATACATAATATTTTGAATAAGTATTATTAGTGGGAAAGCAGTCAGTTTCGTGAGTCTTAAGAAAATAAGATAAAACGATGTGGGTTTAGGGTTTCATAAATCATTAACAATATTGGTTAACTAAGGGATTACGTAGTGCAACCATCGGTTTGCATCTACGATATACACTGTTTGTGTCAATTTAATTTAGACATAAATCATAATTCGGAGTACTTTGAAGAGGACCTACGAATGGTATAGCGTGGATGTGACTGAAACTATACTTAAAAAAAAAGAAATCATTCAAGTTATTCGATGACTCAGTTCATTTCAGTTTTAAATTGATAAATTTCTTGAAAAGTTCTTACTCCGAAAATATAAAGAATTTTTTTGTCCATAAAGAATTCATATATCTGGATAATCCCTAAATGATCTTCCTTCTGTCAATCCTACAAGATCATATCTTTTGTAAAGGGGTACACGTTATTACATAATTTCAAAAGATAAATAAGCATTATTATAAATTGAGAAAGATTGTTTATCCCGCAGCTGTATCTCTTGAAAAGGAACAGAAACCATTTTTTGGGTCAAAATTCAGAATTTAAAATATCTCCCATTCTGTCTATAGTAAGGTCCAAATTTTGTTTTTAATATGTTTGTTCACTAACCAATAGGTCATAGCTGTTTTGACTTTTGATCAAATATATACATCAATCGTCATTATTGTAATTATAAAATTATATATGTTTGGTATGACATAAAATAATGTCTACTAGGCAACGTGTGGACAGTTTGAAAAAGTTTGATAAAGTCACAATCGGATATTGATTTTAGTTAATCAATTTTGTAAAGTCTATGGAGAATTTGATACTAATCAAAGCACAATATATTTTTTGTTCATTTTGATTAAGCCTAATTTTGATGGATCATGTTTTAGTTTATATGAGGCTACTAGAGATTTTATGCTCAGGTATAGAAACTTCAAAACATCAATTATAGAGTCACTTAGATATGATGTGCGTTGTATGAGGCTATACCATAGGAATTGATTATGAATAATTTGAGATGTACAAATTTAACTATATGATGTATTTTTTGTGTATGTATCACATGAGAAAACATTATGTTAGTTATAGAATATGCGGTACTGGATATGGAGTAGAGGATAAATGAATGACTGTATTATTTTATGCATCATTGAAAAAGTTGTTGCACTAAAAACATCCAAGGATTCAGATAAGTACATGTGATTAAAAAGTTGCTTGGCTAATTAACCACATGATTTTGATAAGAACATCTTCATCTCATGTTACTCTCTGACCATCTCAAAGTTAAACAAATACATTTCTTAACCAAATCATTTCTTACGTCAAACCAATCAAAGTTAGCTAGTTTAGCATTATTAATGTTATTGTTCATAAATTATCAGGACGATCCATCAAAAACCATAATTCACACATGGCTTACATAGAACCAACCGTTATAAACAAAGCAATAACAATAACTATGCTATACTAGTTAACTTTGATCAATGGCACGGCTTCGTCAATGGTTTGAACGATAACAGTTTGAGCATTCCTCTAAATTTATCCTCACTTATAAGCATGACTGATTTTAGTTTTTCAAATATACTACATAATCCATAAAAGAAACTCCTTCCTACATCCTCAAGTAAATCTAATATGTTAATTAATTAGACTACACAAACAACAATCTGATAGTATATATTTATTCTATAGGCTTTATATCCTTCATAAAAAAGTTATGTTAATAAAATATAACGGTGGGTGCTATGTTACATAGGGTTTTGTTTGTTAACTTATACTCTCAGTTAATTGTACCTTACAATTGTAAGGTACAACGTAAAGAATAAGGTATCTTTCTTTCTATTCCCGTTCTTCCCGTTTAACTTTCATCACGACTCAGTTGTTATTCCTCGGTCGCAGTCCCTTCTTATCTTCATCAAATCACGAAGCATAATGCTTAATTTATTAATTAAACATATATGCTTTAACAAACATTTCATACATCAATTTCGAGTAGCTTCACAGCTAATGCTGCTACATTTTGCTTCTCCAAAGTAACAACTTCCAAACACTCATGAGTCATGACACACAAATAGAAGTATGGATAATGGGCTCCTCAGTCCTTATTTATAGCACTTTCAAAGACTGAAATTTAAGGCAAAAACACACAAATAGAAGTATGGATATGTAGGATTGAAACAAGAGAAATCTTCCTCTATTCTTCGGAACAGAGATGTGCATCGAGCTCTTTGGAGACCTCGACGGCAAACTGGAGGAGAGTCTCAGGGTGAGCCACCTCCTCATTAATTTTCTCGTACTCAAAGTGCCAATGTACAACACTTCCAGGTTCTCCTTCCTTAGGGGTCACTTGTAAGGTGATCACGAAACTTTTGTACTCGTTCATTACATCACCCTCTAACACCCTGTACGTGACACTATTGTTCTCCGGGTCTATTGACTCGATCCTCTCTTTCATTACTCTTGCCTCCCCATCTGACCACATATTTATAGGTTTGAGATTGTTAGAAATCTTGCATTTGAATAAGATCATATATGTATATATATGGATCAATCCAGCCGTTTCAAATTGGTTTTGATTCAAAAGTTAGTATATTTTAATATAGATTCGCTATGCATGTATTCATATAACTAGAGAATTATAGCGTTGACTTGCCATGAAAGTAATTCCAGGTTACGACAGAACCAACTTGGCCCATTTCGCCTTCATGCAGCTCACAGCCATGAACGAAGGATGGAGATGCACTGGGAATATGGTGCTTTTTCCCGACAAACATGTCATGCAACTTCTCCGGTGAAGATTTTATCTCCACGGTGGTCTCAATGATCCCGACCAAACTAGATGCTTCTTCCGCCATTCTTGATCTCCCGATAATTTTCAAATGTCTCTTAGAGTTTTGAGTTTTGAGGATGAATGTGGATCCCTTCTTAGCTCTTGACCTCCGTTTAAATAGAAGAATGAATGAAGCGAGAAATAGACTGGAAGTTATTTTATCACTAATAATTTTGATTAGTTATTTTTTTCTCTTGATCACGTTAACCCATCTGGCGCTAATTGATAAGGCTAAATTATTATATACTAATTAATATAAAAAATGTAAACGCTAATATATAAAATATCATTCGTAACTCGTGTCACAAAAAGAAAGAATGATTAATAGAATTAGTGGGGGAGCAGTCAGTTCGCGAGCCTAAAAGAAATAAGATAAAATGATGTGGGTTTAGGGTTTCATAAATCATGAACCATATTGGTTAACTTAAGATAAATGAAATTATTCAAATTTTTCGATGACACGATTCTATTCAGTTTTTTAATTGATAAATTTCTTGAAAAGTTCTTACTCCGAAAATAATAAGTATTTATATTTCTGGATAATCTCTAAACGATCATCCTTCTGACAAATCCTATAAGATATATTCCGTAAATGGATTACACGTTGTTATTTCATTATTTTAAAAGATAAATAAGTTTTATAGGTTGAAAAAGATGTTGTTTATCCGGGAGCTGTATCTCTTGAAGTGGAACGGAAACGGAAGTTCAGAATTTAAAACATCTCCCCATTCTGATTTAAGGTCCGGAATTTATTTTCATGTGTTTGTTCACTAACCAACAGGTCACAGTTTGACTTTTGATCAAATAAACATACTTATCAAACTTCATTATTATAATAATATCTCCTTTCAGTATATGATAAAAGATAATGTCTACCATGCCCCGTGTAGACAAAGTTTTGAAAAATTATTTGGTAAAGTCACCATGGATATTGATTTTAGTACTATATATAAATTGTGTAAAGTCTAGGGAGAATTGTTATTAATCAAATCGAAAAATTATTTTTGTTGATTTTGATGGCTCATGTTCTAGTTTATCTGTGGTTACTAGAGATTTTATTTATTCCATGGAGCTTAGGTATGATATGAAGGTTGCATTTGAAGCTAGTCTCAGAGGAACAAAAGTGAAGGCTCGCCTCGTGAAACTTGTGAAAGTCAATTGATGCAAGAGTCTTGTTTCACTTCTCCAATAGTGTAGATGCGTCTTTCCTCGATCTCACCACAATAGGTGAGGTCGAGAAGCGTCTACCCTTGTCTGAAACAGAGGTACAATCTATTTCTTCTCTGCACCGAAGAGAAAGCAATGACACATGTCTGAGTACATACACTGATACACATAACACAACTCCCTTAAACCATGAAAGCACATTATCATAAACACACACTTCAACTTATATAAAACATAGCTTCTCTGACCTCATGGCCGAGTAGAGGTAAGAAATTTTCCTTAGCTTTAGTTCGTGAGATATGTTCTGTCCTGAGCATATGAACTCCAGAGAACACAGCGCTTTAAAAATTCAACAAATCACCGATCTGAAAAGGATGATGTAAAGATAGTAAACACAAACGTAGCTAGTCAAAGATGATCTAAAGAACACCTACACATGGAGAAGAGCCACTAAATTCCACAATAATCTGAAAAGTTTCCGTGTCAAAGCCTCTCATACTAGTAAAAGTTTTCATCTTCGAATCAAAACTCAAGCTCAGACTCACAGTGAAGATGGATATAAAGGATGCACGACCAGCATCAGAAGTTAGAAGACCAAGTGCTTGCATCAGATAACCTAAGCTAACCCAAAAACCTAACTCAATCCCTGAGTTACGCGTTTCAGCATCACTCAACGACCTTACAACAAAAGGTGTAAACGGAATCGCAGCCACCAGGAATCTCACAACACTCATCAAAAGCTGCAGGATCCATGATCCCTTCAACTTCTTTAACGACAGCGATATTACTACCAGCTTATAAAACTTGTCTCTATTCTAGTAAACACACTTTCCATAGACGATAGTAATGGCATTGAGCAAAATGATGCTCCTAAGTTTCGTTGAAGAAGACAAGATCTTCCTCCACAGAGGTTCTGAGGGGTAATCTCGTTTGATGGAGGGTAGGGATTTCAAGCTTGAAATTCTTAATAGGACTTATGATGACATCAATGCAAATAGATAACTTCAACTTTTCTCCTTAATTATAATGATAACTCTGCCCCTTTTTAACCTCTTCTTGTTTAGAATATGTCCCTTTATTATTAGTATTATCAAACGTACAACAAATACTAGCAAACATAAACTTGAAGTAGTCTTGCAGGAAGCTTTACTTCTTTTACACATCGATTTAAATTAAAAACTTCAAACATAACTCGGCCGTAATATTATTCATACACAGACGAGTCGACACACACCAAGTCACCAACATATACCTCTTACCCAGACTCGGACACAGCTCATTATTTATTGAAAGCTTTGAAGGCACAAAGATGCTCGGACACAGCTCATTATTTATTGAAAGCTTTGAAGGCACGAAGATGCACAAACTTAACAAACACACGAAGAGTAATCCTCTATTATTCTGTCAAGAGATATTCATCGATATCTTTTGACACTTCAACACTTAACTGGAGGTGACTTTCAGGGTGACCAACTTCTTCGCTGACTTTCTCGTACTCAAGGTCCCAGTGCACAATACCACCAGGCCCTCCATGCTTAGGGGTCACCTGGATCGTGCTCACAAAACTCTTGTACATTTTCAACAGATCACTTTTAATAACCCTGAACGTGATCAGGTTCTTCTCCCGCTCCACCTCCTCGACCCTATCCTTACACACTGTTGCCACTCCATCTGCATCAATTGTTTAACTTTTTATTTATATAGGTTGTTAGGGCATTTACGAATCAACGTAATGTTATTTTTATAAGCATAAGACTCTCATCGACTTGACAATCAAAATTTAGTAGAGTTTATTGGTTGTTGTATTTTAATGGATTTGAAAATCCGAACTAAATCTAGTGTTATTGGTTCTATGATTTTAAAATCTGTATTAAAATCATGTGTTATTGGTTTAATGATTCATAAATTCTATATCAAATCAAGTGTTATTCAATCCTACGGATTTACTAATATATTTGATTTTATAATGGATTTGAGTGGATTTGTTTGGATTTTTTAGTTAAAAATACAAAGACTCAAATCCGAAGGAAAACTTCCGGATTTACATATTTTACTTGGATTTATAAATATTATATGGATTTCTAAATCAATCAAAATGTATAAACCAATAACACCTCCTAATCTCTGTTTCGGTTCTAAGCATTTTTGTTACTATTAGATTCACATTGCAATTGTACATTTACAAAAAAAATAGTTTAGACTTCGGTTTAGAATCCAATAGTTTTAATAAAATAATATACATATACATATACAATGACTTGCCAATAACGTAGCTCCAGATGACCACTGAACCGACTTTTCCCCAGTCGCCTTCCTGTAGCTCACAGTTCTGGATCTTGTCTGGAGTTGCTTTGGGCAGATCGTGTACTCTTCCTGCCCACATGTGATGGAACTTTTCAGCAGAAGATTTTATCTCGACATCTGCCTCAAGCTTTCCCACCAAATTAGCCGCTTCTGCCATGATTTTTGCTTACTAAAATAAAAAGTTAGGACTTTTGGAAAGGAGTGAGTTATATTCATGTTTTATTTAGCCTCTATATGTAGAGCAAGAGTGAGCAACTGTCAAAGAATAAAATTTTTTTTTATAGCACACTACTAAAACATGTTTTTATTTTTAAAATAACATATGAGAAGAAAAATAGCACTAAGGTTAGTAGTTAGGATTTAGGGTCTATAATTTAAAGTTTAAAGAATATAATTTAAAATAATATTATCTATTTTATTTTTAAATAATTATTTTGTAAATACTTTATAAGGTAAATCTTCAAAATATAATATTTTTATTTTGGGTAACTCTTTCAAATAGATATTTTTAAGTTTCTATCACAAAAATAATTTTAATGAGAAAAATGACTAAAATAAATTTCATTATTGAGGCAAGAGACATTTATACAGATATATAAATACAAATAAATAATAAAATAAATAATAATAAATAAATAAAACTTATAGTTTTAAATTATATGTTTTCAAATTCAAACTTATTTATAAACAAATAAAAATATTATTTTTTTCAAATTATTTTGTTTAGTTCGAAAATACTTTTTGAAACTGTTTTTAAAATTTTTAATTTTAATTTTTAAAAATTTAAACGTTACTCCCAGAACTTCACCCTTAACTCTAAACTATAAGTATATATTAATTAATTTTAGGAGTATAAATGTATATTTACTTTTTAATTAAATATTTTGGTCATTTTAATCTTTAAAAATTATATTTGTGACAAAAAAAAAACTTTTTTAGGATTATCATAGAAAATTTCTCTTTTATTTTTCGTGTGGCCTTCCTATAACTCACAATTTTGGACAGAGTCAGATCGCTGAACATGCTTTTGAAACATTCCAATGAAGCTTCCACATGATGGGATCTCTTACAAAAATTATTTGTATATACATATGTGTATTATTACATAGTATTAAATATATATAAATAGTCTATATAATAATAAAATCGTAAATATATTTCATGTTATACAATATGAATAAGTTTAATAATAGAATTAATATAAATATATACTTTTATTTTAGTGAAACTTAATTTGATTTTAAGTAATAATTTGTCTTACTAAAACGAGCAAAAATATGTGTAATTTTAAATAAAATAAAATAAATATTTTTATTTTAAATAAGACTTTCAAAATTCGGACCGCCTCTAATGGCATCTCCAACGATATTCTATTTGTTACTCTAAAATGAAAGAAAATAGAGTACGGAGTAAGAAATGCTTCAATCCAACTTCATATCTCATTCTATAATATAGTTTACTCCATAAATACAATAATTTATTTTTTATTTGTTCAATACTCTATCATAGAATGAGATATGAAGTTTGGTTGGAGAGATTTTACTTCCTTTTTTTATTCTAGTTTAAAAGAAAAAAATGAAATTTTAAAGTAGCAAACATAAACATAATTTAAAAAAAAATTGATATTCATCATATTTTTAGGTTATTATACCAAATGTCCCTTTATTATTAACAAACGTACATCAAATACTAGCAAACATAAACTTAAAGTAGTCTTGTAGGCAGCTTTAATTGCTCTTATTACACGTCGATTCCAACTAAGAAACTTCAAACATAACTCTGGCGTAGTATTATACATACACGCGTGAGTTGACACTTGACACACACCACACCATACACCTCGTACCCAAAGTCGGACATTGCACATTATTCATTGCAACTATAACGACTTAAAGACTCACACAACACACACAAAGAGTAACCGTCTACTCTTCTGCCAAAAGATATTCATCGATATCTTTTGATATTTCAACAGCAAGCTGGAGGATAGTTTCAGGGTGACCAGCGTCTACGATTATTTTCTCGTACTCCATGTGCCATTTCACAACACTACCAGGCTCTCCATGTTTAGGGATCACTTGGATTGTGGACACAAAACTCTTGAAATCTTTCATCATATCACCTTCTATAACCCTGAACTTGATCAGGTTCTTCTCCGGATCCACTGCCTCGACCCTCTTCTTGGTCATTGCTGCCTCTCCATCTGCACCAATTGTTAAACTTTTGCTTATATAGGTTGGGCTCCACATCTGCCTCAAGCTTTCCCACCAAACTAGTCGCTTCCGCCATGATTTTTGCTTACTTTAGGAAAATGTTAGGATTTTTGGAGAGAAGTGAGTTATCTTTTGATTTCTTTAGCCTCTATATGTAGAGGAATGAGTGAGCAAGTGTCGAAAAATTGAACGATATTTTATTCATCAAATATAGGTTTTGATTGGTAACATGAGTTACCTTTTATTAAGTTTGAGTTTTAATTGGAGCTTCTCTAACTTAGAGCAGCTATGCCTGGAACTTTTATCCGAGATGCGGATTCGATCCGTGATCCGATCCGGATCCGATTCGAAAATCCGGATATCCGGAAATGCCGAATCCGGATCCGGATAGTAAAATGTTGGATCCCTCAAAGCCGAATCCGGATCCGGATATCTTGATTTTTTAGTCCGGACATCCGGATCCGTAAATTTTATTAATAACTATTTCAGAAATAGTAATATCTATATATAAAAACTAATTTTATTTAATATATTTTCACTTTTATAATAGTATATATAAATTTTATGTAAATTTTGTAATATTATACATAGAAATAATTAAAAACATTCTATATATTTTTATTTTTTAATTATTGTTAATATTTTATATATATTAATATTATTTTTTATTTATTTTAAGGATCCAAATCCGGATCCGGATATCCGCCGGATATTATAATTTTTAGAAGGATATCCGACAGCCGTATATCCGCGAATCCCGGATCCGGATAAGGATAGTAAAATTATGGATCCGCCGGATAAGGATCCGGATCCCTATATCTTAAAATTGTCCGGATACCCGATCCGTCCCAGGCCTGAGAGCAGCTCCAAAGGTTTGAGAGAATTTCTAAAAATTAGAAAAAACAAAAAACAAAAAACAAAATTAAAGAAATTAAAGAAAAAGAATGAATCTGTTCCAAAATTGGAATCTTTAAGAACCGGTTAAAAACTTTTACCTCCACATGTCATCCTCTAAATACATCAGGTTCCACTTGTCTGTATCTTACTAATTCAATTGTTTTATTTAAATTGAAACTAAATTATTTAGTTTAATTATTATTATTTTGTTTTTAAGAACCTCCTTTTTAAAAACTAATAGATAATGATGTTCTTAGGCTTCTAACTCAAAAATGTAACCAATCATACATTAATTTTTTTTTTTTTTAGGTTTGATTTAAGATGTGTCGTAGTTGAGTTACAACTTTGACTTAAATCCTTTATAAAATTGTTAACTCAAGTCAAAAACTTACATCAACCAAAATCCCATGTTTTAGAAGTTGAGTTAAAATTTTGATTGAGTTTTTGTGTAAAAAAATGAAAATCGTGAGCAAATATTGTGTGCCATAAATACTCTACCTAAATTTATGCTGGTCAAAGATTTTATATTATTTCTGTTCCTAATTTTTTGAATTATTCAAACGTTTAACCAATTATTATAAAAAAATCTTAAGTTAAATTATATTTTATAACTGAAAAAAATATCATTCACAAAATTCTATATAATTTTTTGCTATTATTGAGGTTTTTAATTTAAAGTTCAAGCTATTATTATTAATATTTCATTTCATTTAAATTATTATTGATATTAGAATAAATAGTATTAGTAGTTATTATAATACCTAGAAAATAATAAATAGTATTAGTAGTTATTATATACTGCAAATTATTTTTCAAAATTTTTATTTTTATTTATTTAAAATAGCTTAATCGTTTATTTGTTTTTAATAAAAAAATTACATTAATATGGTTATATATTCAATTTTTTATTTAGAATTCATTCTATAACTTACACATCAAAAAGATTACCAGTCATCAATTTTAATAAATGATAATTCTTATTTTACTACAAACTTAGCACATAAACTTACAGTTTTGCCCACATATTTTTTACTGCAAGTTACATCGATTTACAAACAATACTGTAATTTAATTCTAATAGTACATGTCACCGGTCGGACCCATAATGAATGAAGTTTCACATCAATAGCTGGAGAAATAATTAACTAATACATAAAAGAACAATAGCTCCGACCGGTAACATGTGGTATTTAAGTTGAGTTGCAGTATGATTTATAATTTGATGTAATCTTCAGTAAAAATTATGTTGTAAAAACTGTAAGTTTATATGGTAAAGTTGCAGTAAAAATAAAAATTATCATTTTAAAAAATTTGTAATTAGTAACATTTTCGATGTATAAATTGCAGCATAGATTTTTAATAACAAAATTGAATATATAAAAATATAAATAGTGAAAATATTATTTAAAAAATACGAACCATCAAACTATTTTAAAGTAAATAAATTAAAAGGTATATTTTAAATTAGTATAAAATTTGAAAAATAATTTTCAATATATATTATTTTCTAATATTATGACACTAATAATACTATATATATATATATATTCTAATATCAATAGTAAAACAAATTAATGAAATCATAATAATAGCATGAACTTTAAACTAGAAAAATAATAATAGCAAAAAAAACTATAAATGTATCATTTCAAATCATGGTTGCAAACTCAAACAAAAATAAACTTAGATATATATTACTATTGTGGAATTAGAACCATAAATAGTAATATTTAAAATTTACAAAGCATAAAGAAATCTGCAAACATCTAACTAACGTGACATACATATGTCAGTTTTGAAAACTAACTATTTTCTTTTTATTTTTAAACAGAAAATCAATTAATTTTGTAACTCAATTTCTAGAACATGGAATTTTGGTTGATGTTGGTGTAAGTTTTTATTTAGTAATTTTACAAAGGGTCTAAGTCAAAAATATAACTCAACTACAACATATGTTAAATCAAATTTAAAAACAAAAAAAACTGAATTTTATGCATGATTGGTAACAATATTTTTACTCTTAACTTAAAGTAAATCAACTACGTCACCAAATATCACTAATTTGTTTTATTAGAAACTTAGAAAACTTATCGGAATATCAGAATCACTTGATATTAGGCCATTCTGTGAATCAGGGGTGAGCGGTCGGATATCCGTTCGGATTCGGATCGGGTATTTTGGATTTTTGGGTATTTAGGTATAAGGATAGAAAACCCGTTCGGGTATTTATATACTTTGGGTCGGGTTCGGGTTCGGTTATTTTGAATCGGGTTCAGATATTTAGATTTTAAAAGACAAAAAAATTATTTTTTTCATTTTTTAAGTTTCTTGTATTTAAAAATATAGATTTCACTTAACTGATTTTTTAATTTTTATAGACTGGATGATTAATAGGTTTGGAGATAATATTTCAAAAACAAATAGATATTATTGGGGATTGTTTTTAAACTTTGAATGTAAGTTTTGTTAATACATGAAACAAAAGGTTTGACATGCATTTTAAATGAATATCAAATCATTTTCTTCATAATTATATATATATACTTTGATCTTAATGTATGTGTAATATCAATATAAATATTTTTTAAAAAATAAGAGATGTAAATTAGAAATATAAGGGTAAGTATATATATGTTCGGTTATCTTCGGATATCCATTCTGGTTCGGATATTATCCGTTCGGATTCGGATATCTAATCTTTCCTAACTTAATACCCGTCCGAGTATTTTTCTACTTCGGTTTGGATTTCGGTTCGGATTTTTCGGGTCGGGTGCGGCTTCGGGTATCGGGTAAATTGCCCACCCCTACTCTGAATGTTGTTTTCACAATTGTCCATGCACAAGCATAATAGGAAGTGTAAATGAATGAATTAAAGCTCACATTGGTAGTTGAAAAATAAGTAACTAATAGGATGTTCGTTTCATAAACGGCCACGACTAGCGGGTGCGACCGAAAACTACATCTCTCACCATGGCAAATACACCGCTGGTGGGACAAAACCAATTTGCTTTTTCAGTTGCTGCGACGAAAATAAAAAATAAATCTGACGCTGATAAAAGCAGCGGCATCGGCCACCGCTATTTCTATCTCCCGAAACTTGTTGGCGACTGATTTCATTTACAAAATCCATTCAATGTGTTTTTGTCATAGTGATTTTATGTTGACGCTATCGCTGGTCGCAGCGACCATTAAAAGAACATGGCTAATATATAAAGGAACAAGACCAATCTATTTATCACCAATAAGAATATTTTCTCACATGTCACCAACCCTTATATATTAAGGCTCCAACAAATTTTCAAACTTTCAAATTTTGAGATTTTGAATAGTAAAACTCAAATCTGAGTTTTCACTTTCAAAACCTCGAAACATTAGTTAATTTTCATTTTAGTCCCTAAAAATATGTAACTTACCTATAATTTTACTAATATTAATTTTTACATCATTTTAATATTGATAATTATATTTATCTTAAATATTCAAATATATTAATATTAGTACATAAAACATATAAATATGTTAATATTAAAATCAAAATTATTAATAGAAAAATAATATTATGCAAAATATAAATATTATGCATCTGTATAACCATTTCGTAACTCCTTTTCTAGCTGATATATATATATTATTTTTTTTAAATAATGTTTTTTATTCAGTGAAACCAAAATATCCATATATGAATTATAAATATATTTTTTCATTTTTAATGTGTAATTATTTTTTAGCTATAAAAGTTTAATTTTTATAATCAATTATTATCAATGATGAAGACTAACAATTAATATATAAAAACATTTAAAATATATTTAAATTGTTTTGTTAGAATAACCTATATTCAAATCTTCATTTTCAGAGTCATCCGCCATCAAAATGAAATTCTTGTTTATAAATGACCTTAGTTGGAAAACCAAGAACATAACAAATTCAATATATGATCATTTTTGTGGCCCGCGGTGATCACGGGCTGTCATAATAACTCACATGCAACGTTTTTATCATGTTTATCCTGGCAAATATCTTTTTTTTTTTTGTAAGAAATAAAAGTTAAATCTAAATTTATTAGAGGCACAGACCTAACTTTTGGGTGGGAGATGCATCTCATACAACGTTTTTCTAATGTTTATCCTGGAAAAATATCTTCTGTAAAAAAACTACAACTACAGGATGTCTTCTTTGGTTAAAATATTTTTTAACTCGGAATTTTCTAGACCTACTAAAATGTTTAAACTAATTTTAAATCAAATGTAGAGTTTATTGATGGATCCTCTTTGTGAATATTTAAAGGGATTTTAAGCAATAGTTTCATATAGGCATGGCTACATCATGGAATGTAGTAGGATGTTTTCGAATCTATATTGCTTATTAATCCAAAGCTTGCCTACCCCAAGACTCGGTGGCGGTGGCAGGATAATTTTTTACTAGGGTCAATTTGATAACAACTGCAATTTATAAAGGTCAATATATTAGTTCCTTAACATTTCATCAAATTTTAGAAAGCAAAATACAAGTAATTTTTTATATGGATCATTTGACCACCCTAATTGCATGCTGTCTCCGCCACTGCCTAGACTACCATCATGTGATTTAGTTAAGATAATTATACACGATAAAAATTTGTTTACAAGAAAATAGAAGAAACAGAACCTCGCAAAAACATAATAAAACTAGAGACATGTATCTTCTTTAAAATTAACTAGATATCGATCCGTGCAACCGCGCAGATTTTTGTTTTCATTTATTTTTATATAAATATTTTGTTTTCAATTCTAAATAGTATATATTTTAATATAAATGTGTCTATCAATTTTTAAAATATAATATTGTTTAAATCCAACTATTGATAGCCCAATAAAAATTTATGGTAGGTCCAAAATTTAAATGATAAGATTAGATATTAAATGTAACATGACTTTCTAGGAATATATGTCCATTAGGTCCATTTTTTAAAAAATCACACATGAATCAAGGTTGTTACTTGTGTTTTAATATATAAGATACAATAATACTCATATAAGTATTATACATATTTGATTTAAAATAATAATTTTCTAAATAGACATTTTAGTTTTTATTTCCTAAATAGCGCACAAAAATCAAAGTGACCAAAACATGTTTTATTAAAAATTTAAATGATAATTTTATCCTTATCTATAATTTTAATTAATTATTTAATATATATATAAATCAATTAATATTAAAATTCGAAAAAAGCTTTTAAATTTTTTCTTTAACTTTTTTTTAATTTGTTTAAAAAAAATTCAGATAAAAAATTTCAAAACGATTTTCTTTACGAATGTTTAAGAAAACTTTCATGAACGTTTATGATATTTTTATGAATTTGTTTTTTCGAATTCAGGATTGCATTCATAAATGTGTAAATAAATTTCTTAAATATAAATTGTATGTATATTTAGTAAGTTTTTCCTAAATTGTGTATATCATCCTCATGAATTTGGTTTATATGCATATTTAAGAAATATTACTCATTATATACATCTTAAAAAAATTATTGAGTATGCTTTTAAGTATATATTGTATCTTTATAAAATTTAGATATCAAACTTAGGAAGATTTTTCGAAAACTTTAGGAAAATGTTATATATTTTTAATAATATCTTATTAAATAAAAATATAATTCAATTATGTAAATTATTCATAATTATATATTCATGAAGGACTTCCTAAATACACATTTATGAATATATATTTAAATACACACTTATGAAAGTTTTTCTAAATTTTATGAAGATATTAAACATAT
This sequence comes from Brassica oleracea var. oleracea, assembly GCF_000695525.1. Taxonomy (NCBI): domain Eukaryota; kingdom Viridiplantae; phylum Streptophyta; class Magnoliopsida; order Brassicales; family Brassicaceae; genus Brassica; species Brassica oleracea. The sequence continues at coordinate 35,225,630 of NC_027753.1, forward strand.
TTATCAATTTCCTACAAAATTATAGAAAATATTATATTCAGAAAGGTTGATCTAAGCTTAAATTCATGAAACTATCATACACATTCAGGAAGGTCTTTTTAAACTTGAATTCAGGAATAAGTCTTCCTAAATTTTGTTAACAAAAATCATTTATAAAAAAAATCATAAAAATTGAAAAAAACCATTTTACAAAAAAATCATAAATAAAAATATAATTTTATAAAAAATATTTATTTATTTTATATATACAATGGAGGTATATATAATTCATTTAACTTTTTAATGAACTGTTTTGGTCATTTTAATCCTTGAGAACTATCCGTGTGATTAAAACTTTGTTATGGCTATTCTAAAATATTTCTCAGCAATAAATTTAAAACTGTTACCTACGATTTAAAAATGTTTCCCTAGTAGATTTAAAAGTTCAAATCTTGGGCTGGATGTTTTCGGTTACTTCGCAATTTCAGTATTGCCAAAAAAGATCAATTTCAGTCAGGGTGTAACAGAAAATAACGGGCTTTATTTTGTTATTTTCTCGACGAATGGGCTTTACTAAATTTTGGTATTGTTTTGTTTCACTTGTTTAAATATACTCTATTACAATTCTATGTATACTATTTATAACACAAAATCCTGGTGGCACAAAATAATAAAGAAATGGTACTAAAAATAAATTAAAATACTGACCTGAGCGTCCAAATAATAATACTATAACTAGGACAAGACCTGCGCAAGACGCAGAGTAAATTTATATGAAAATTATTTAAAAAATATCGTATGGAAAAAAAATATATTATTGATCGAATTAATATATTTGGCCCTTAAACAATTTTTTAAAAACTTTTTTGTTAATTGCATAATTTGTTTACTAATAAACTGATTTCATTTTTAAAAATATTTTAGGTCAAAAAATCATTTATCGAATAAAAACCTAACATTTAGGTCGAAGAATCTCATGCCTACTATTTGGTTACAATGAAACTATTCCATCTCGGTTTTATATCATGATTTAGCAATTAAAAAGTTAATTATGGTTATAAGAAGGTTACGTTCACGTGCCAATCCTATCTATCTTCGATATTTTTTTCCTTTTTGTGTCATTTTGGTTATTGCTCGATATAAATATTGATTTTTGAGTTTATTCTCATTTCTTTCTTTTATTTTGGCATGAGATTTAAGAATGTTTAAGATTCAAAATTATTAAAGAGATACATACTTAGGTTAAGATATATGCCTTGTGCAGAATAAATACTTATTTTATATTTTTCAGCATAATATGAAATAATAAAATAATAATTATATATTAAATAACTAAGAAAACAGTTACTATTATGTAATAAATTGGCTTGAACATATAAATCAAATAATCGTTCTTGTTTATTCGCAACCATTTTAGAATAAATAAATCAAAACAATCAATCTTATCTATTGTATATGATATATAATTAAATTTAAATGATATGAAGTGTGTATATATTAACATAAACACAAAATTATTTATTTATATGATTTTATTATCATTGTAAAATTTAAACATTGATCACAAAAGTTTATGTGAGACTTTTAACAGTTTCAGTAATTTATACTCGTTTTGAAAAATTCAAAATACAACATATACAAAAAAATCTAAATTTCTAATATATGATTAATGTAATTGTGCAATTTATTTTAATAGTACAAAATTAAACAAGATAGAAAGCATACAAATTATTAGCAAATCTTCATTATTTAAAATCATTAATTACTATATATATTATAATCACATTAGGTAATTCCGTAGGTTTTATTTAAGGAAATAATATATATATAATAAATAGTCTCCTTGCTTTAGTTAATATCATATGATATCATATAGTTGGTATTAAATGTTTGGACAGAACTTAGGGGGTGAACCTTTAAATTCACCATATCCTTTATGACAAATCAAAGTGACACATAAATTATTAATTAAAAAAACATTAAATTAAACAAAAAAATAGCTACAAAAAATAAAAAACGCTAATTTTAACGACGCTAACGCTTCCAGCTAAACCTTAAACCTTAAATCTTAAATTCTAAACCATATACCCTAAATTCTAAACCCAAATCCAAACCCTTAAACCCAAACTCTATACCCCAAACCCTAATCCTATACTATAAACCCAAGTCCTACACCATAAACCCAAAACCGTAAACCTTAAACTCTAATCCCAGACCCTAAACCCTAATCCTAGACCCTAAACCCAAATTATATACTTTAAACCCAAAAAATAGACTATAAACCTAAATCTTATACCCTAAACCCAAGTCTTAGACTCTAAACCCAAACCGTAAACCTTAACCCAAACCCTATAGCATCTAAGTTTGGGGTTTGAATTTAGGGTTTACCATTTGGGTTTTAGGTCTAGGATTTGGGTTTAGGGTATAGGTTTTGGGCTTAGGATTTACGGTTTGGGTTTAGGATTTACCATTTGGACTTATAGTTAATGTTTTGGGTTTAGGATATATAATTTGGGTTTAAGTTTTACGGTTTGGGTTTATGGTCTAGGACTTGGTTAAGGGTATAGAGTTTTGGTTTATAGTCTAGTTTTTGGGTTCTGGGTATATAATTTGGGTTTAGGGTATAGGATTAGGGTTTAGGGTATAGGGTTTGGATTTGGGTTTAGAATTTAGGGTATAGGGTTTAGAATTTAAGATTTAGGGTTTAGGGTTTAGTTGGAAGCGTTAGCGTCGTTAAAATTAGCGTTTTTATTTTTTGTAGCTATTTTTTATTTAATTTAATATTTTTTAATTAATAATTTATGTGTCAATTTGATTGGTCATAAATGGTGGGGTTAATTTAAATGTTTACCCTATGGGGTGAACCTAAGTTATGTTCTAAATTTTTCTAGTGAGATATAAAAATCGAATTGAACCAACATGTTTTTCAATTTTAATGTGAGACTAACACATATGATTAATTAACTACATAATTGATTGACACATAAGCAATGAGTCTTTTTTAATTATTATAAAATTGAAGTTCCATCTTTTCGAATGTTCATCAATTAATATATTTTAATTATTATAAAATTGAAATTACATCTTTTCGACTGTTCATCAATTAATATACAGGAGATTTGAGGGCAAAACCAGTAAAAGGGTAGGGTACTAAAATATAAATTTATTAAAAACACAGGGACCTGTTTAATTTGCTTTTAACACATAAATTCTATGCCTCCAAAGAACATTATACATAGACTTATTCTTGGGTTCACCCTATAGGATATGAAGAACCTCTAGGTTCACCATCCAATAGGATTGTGTTATTTCATATTCAATATCTTTTAAAAAAAGAAACAAAATATTGTCAAATTATAATATATTTTTAAAATTAAAAGATAAAAAAAAAAAAATAGTAGTAATTACAAAAAAAAAAAGTATTTTTAACGTCGTCAACAAAAAATTAAACCCTAAATCCTAATCCCTAAACCCTAAATCCTAAACCCTAAACCCTTGGGTAAACCCTAAACTCTAGGATAAATCTTAAACTTTAAGATAAATCTTAAACTCTAAATCAAAATCATTAAACACTAAAACACTCAAGGGTTTAGGGTTTATAGTTTTAGGGTTTAGTGTTTTTATTTAGAGTTTAAAATTTATCCAAGGGTTTAGGGTTTACCCAAGGGTTTAGAGTTTACCCAAGGGTTTAAGGTTTACCCAAGGGTTTAGGTTTACCCAAGGGTTTAGGGTTTAGGATTTAGGATTTAGGGTTTATGGATTAGGATTTAGGGTTTATGTTTTGACGACGTTAAAAAGATTTTTTAATTTTTTTTCCTGTAGCTGCTATTTTTTTTTTACTTTTTTATTTTAAAAACATAATTTAATTTGATAATATTTTGTTTCATTTTTTAAAAGATATCGAATTTGAAATAATGAAATCCTATTGGCTGGTGCAATCTAAGAAGTGAACGCAAGAATAACTCTTATAAATACAACCCATGCCTCCAAGAAACCCTAATTACAATTATTAGTACGTCAAAGTTCATTTTTATGAAATTAGCTATGTTTTGAAAGAAAAAGAAAATATAAAAAAATGAAGAAGAAACGGTAAAAAGAAGAGGGTGCTTTCGAAGACTCTTCCCTCGAATAAACGCATAGAAGTGACAGCCGTTATTAATACCGACTGTCGTACTTTCTTCCACAGACCTAACCACACACACAACACTCTCTCTCTCTTTGCTTACGACTTCCGAGACAAATAGAGAATTCTTGTAAAAGCTTTTACCTTTTAGAGGAAAGAACAGTGCAGATCTTAGAAGGATCCGAAGACCCACCACGAAAATAAACCAAACTATAACCAAGTCAAAGTCTTATATTTACCCACAGGACAAAAAGTTGAATTCCAAGAACCATTTTTATTCTAGCTTCTCTCATCTGTCTTTGCTTTGGAAGAAGTCTCCAGCTTCATTTGACTTCAACTGTTCCAGGTTATTTGTTTGTTTTCGTGTTCTTCTGTTTTGTGGCTTCTCTGAGATGACTCACGTGTTGGTACGAAGAGAGAGACACGGAAGCAAAAATAGAAGATGGGACATGACCATCAAATATTTCTTCTTCTTCTTAGTTGTCATGTTTCAGATATGCTTGTCCTCATCATCAGCTTCTGTTGATTCTCGTCGTCACTTCGTCTCGTCGCCGCCGAGAAAGACTCTGGTGTATGCAGCGGCGCCGTTTCGTTGGGATTTGAATATAGAAGATAACATTTATGGAGACGACAAGAGAGTAGTTCACACCGGTCCCAATCCTCTCCACAACTAACTTTTACGTGTTGCTATTATTATCCATTACCCTCCCATACCCACCCTACGAAGGCTACAAGCAAGACGCAAACGTGAAACACTAATCGCGATGCAGAGGTACCCTTAGTGTAAAATCAAGAATGTCATAGATTTTGTAAGGTAGAGTCCTCTTTTTGTATCTCATGGAGCATATAAACATTTTAGCTTTTTGTGTAGGGCTTAGTTCGGGTATGTGGAACTATATAATATTAGTATTAAGAGTTTAAACTTTAAAGGTTACTCACCACTTATTCCTTAGATTTCATTTTCCCTTGAAATGTTAGTAAAATATGGTGTTTTTAGTTTGTTTTCTTATAAAGGAGATTAAATTATCATATGATCTACATATATAAAGAAAACAATTGAATTGGTTAAGTACTAACCAGCGGGTATAATGTTGCTGTGTTTAATATAATCATCATAACACAATAAGTGTGTTATTCGTTATTTTGAGTTTTTAGCTTTTTAATAGCATCTCCAAAAATAAACTCTATTTTGAAATTTCTAAAATTCTATATTTGAAGTTTCAATGTGTTCTTCTCCGAAATTAAAACTTTAAACCTAACTTCAAAATTATTTATATTTTACGCTATAGTTCTTATATTTGTCACAGTTGATGTAAATTCATAAAAATTCTATAAATAACTAGTACATATATATTAATATTGCAGAAATATTAATTAAAAATCTTACACTAAAATATAAAATTATAAATAAAAGTACATAATTAAATATTAAACTGCAAGCAAATACTATATTATTCCATAAAATTATTTCCGTAGTGCTCTCATATATGATCAACTAGTGCATTTCGAATTAAGAAATAATTCTTTTTATTTTTTATTTGTAGATTACGAGCCAAAAATTGTTGAAATCGGATATCCTCATAATATGGCCGCTGATAGTTTGATATCATCAAACGAAAAAATCATTGATCTTATAAACGAAAGTACAACAAGCATGGAAAAAAGTCGCCAGATGATTGAATTGCGACTGCAAAATGAAGCAAAAAAGTTAGATTTTAAAGAAGTAAAAGAGGAAAATAAAATATTGCTAAAAAACTTAGCTTCTATCGATGATGTTAATATTCGTGAATACATTCGATCTGAACAAGAAAGAATCGTACGAAAAAGGCGTCAAGAGCAACAGCAACAATCATCTTCGGTTACACAAAATTTGTTTGGACAATATTTTAGAGATTTGGGAGGTTCTGGAGCAAATTTACCAGACTATTAGTGTTGTTATAATATTTAAATTTGAGTAATAATTATGTCTTCATGTGTCTTTTTAATAAGTTATTATGGGTTTTTGTAATATTCTTGTTGTTTAATTCTAGTTTTAAAATATTATAAATCTTGTTTTAAAATTTTTATTTAATTTCATGTGTAAAACTTAAATTTATAAAACAAATTTGAAATATTTATGGGATATGAAAGTTTTAAGGATTAAAACAATAAACAAAAAAATATTTAAGAATTATAAATATGATATATAATTGTAAGGACCAAAATGTAAATAAAAAGATGAAACTTCAAATTTGAAATTTTGAAGAGTGAAACTCTATATTTGGAGTTATAAAATTTCCTCCTTGGACGTTCTAAGTCTCGTATTAATTTTTCACATCTGCCTTCATAAATCCTTTTTTATTCAACACCTACCCCCTAGCTAGCAAATGAGTTAGTATGAATAATTATCTCTTATACAGTGATTAGATCAAGCAACTGCTCATCATGACTATTCATTTGACAAATCTGCAAAGCGACCGAAAGATCCTCCATCTCAAGCTTCGTTACCACTATTATGTTCAACTAGAAAACTCAACAATACATATGTATATCAAAGTAGTTTTTTGTATGGAAAATGTTTAATTTGAAATCTTCATACAAACCATTTACAAACTAGGTCTCGAGGAACATTGCCACCATAGAACGTGATACTAAGGAACAAAAACTGGACCTATCTAACGGTTCAAATGCGATAGTATAATTGGATTATAGTCATTATTCTTTTGATATCAACTAAAGTTTTAACCATATATATAAAATATTCGTACAGATTAAATGTGAGTTTTACTACCCACGCTGATTAAAAAGAAAAGGAAAAAGAAGCGAAACCTCTTCCAGAAATGTTCACGTTCAGTGAAAAAAGAATGTGAAAAAAAGTTAATACATGATCAAAGAAATAGTTTATGACTTTATTCATAGCATCCATAATTTCTCTCTGACTAGATTCTATTTGAACTATTTTAAAATTTTGTCGCATCATTCATTAGTATTATACTATTATACTATTATCTACTAGCATTTTCTTCTACAGGTTTAACATTTATGTCTAGTAAATGGAGAAAATAGCGGGATTGAATGACACCAGGGTAATATCAATTAATATGTATAAATCATACGTATGGAGAAGAGAAATGGTCAGGCCATGGCTGTGAGTCTGTGACACTGTCCTTCTTCTTAATTGCTTTCTGCATCTTTTCCTTACCGTTCCCCTCTTCATACGCAGTCACGTCAATAAATGTTCATAATCGTTTTTTTTTCTTCTAGATTTGGCACCGCTAGATCAATCTCATAAGTCATAAGTGTTCAAAACTCCTTGCCAAACAAAACTTTGCAAAGTCCACAACAGTAATCACTCATGCCGAAGTCCAAGACCAAGTAGCCTACACACAACTATAACGATCTTCTTAACATTTTACCCAAAAAAAACTATAACGATCGAAGGAAATTAACCCTAGAGGCCATCACTTGGGTTATCGTAGTTTTGTTACGGTGTGTGTTTTTGTTAAAAATGAATCAGTGACATTCTATATATGATTTAAGCCAAAAAAGTCATTCAATATATGAAACGCATGCAATGATTAAGATAAAAAAATCAAATGTCATCTCAAGAAAAGGGCAAGACAAAATCGGTTAAAGAGTTTCAGAAAGAAATAACACATCGTGAGCCGACATAATGAAGATTGAAAACATGACGGAAACTTGAATTTTTAAGACCGGGTTTGTTTTGTCAACCAACGGAGACCCAATAACGTTAGAAACTCATAGGGAATTGTGTAAACGAGATTAAAATATTTTGTTACATTTAATTCTTGACTATAAACACACTCGTATAAATGTATTATTGAGACATATAACGGTCTTAATTACGACGCTACCTTTATAGAAGTCCCAAAGATTCTCTAGCTATAAGTATCGGTCAAAGATATTCGTTCATAATGCCCCATTCGTTAAACCTAAGTAGGAGTAATTAATTTCATAAGAATGTGTGTTCTTGTTAATTTCGGCACACAAGTAGCTAGGTCCCCAGCTCTGTTTCTTAATTGGGCGTAGAATTAATAAATATAGATACTAATTTTTTAAAATAAATATACTAATTAATTTCATCCGGTATAGTACTACTATCAAACTTCTTCCGGTGTAGTATAATTGTTTTTGTAATTTTGTAGATACGTCGGAAAGTTCTTACACAACATCTATATGCGTTTATCCTATATTATTTGAACTCTAACTAAACAAAAAAAAACATTTATAATACATAAATTTGCATGTAAAAACATATATATTTTCACCATATAACTTTTCTATGATAATTGCACAGAGTTATCATATTTGATTGTATGTTGCACGTAGAATACATGAATGTAAAATACAATTCGCCTCAGCCCAGTAGAGCAGCAACACTAAGCCCAGCCCATGTTCGACCCAATAATATCTCAAGACTATAAATTGGAACGAATTAAACCGGGATCCGGTACGAGAACCAGCCGACTGTTATATGATTTGAGGGAAAGAGGAAGAGAATATGCCCTTTGGAGTCAAAGAAGAAGATTCGTGACTCATCTCTCTCTCGCTGTCACCTTCCTCCCAGCTTTTCTCTCTGTTACAACAACTATCATCCGCGTTTTGTTTTTTGTTTTTTTGTTTTGAGGATACGATCGCAAAGGTTTGTTTCTCTGCTCTCAAAATCTATCGCTTGTTCCTCTCTAGCTGAGCTGAATCTGTCTTGTATTGCTGACTCTATATCGGACTTTGCGTCGTCTCTTTTTTTTCTCCGGGAACAGTTGTATAATCGAACTTGCTCGATTCGTATTGATTTGGAGATTAATTTGTCATAGATGATTTCGATTTTGAATCTGTGCATGCTTTACTGATCAATTTTCGATGAATCCAAATCCATAATCCATGAACTACTGAACTTGTTAGCTGAAAAAAGCTGGTGACAATTGAGTATTCTAAATTTAGGTGGCAAAAACCTAATTTCTATCTGGCAAAATACAGTTTCAAGATTAACAGATCAACCAACAATCTGTTAATCTTGTTGATTCAGTGATGAATGTGTTTGATTCCAATCAATTTTCAATTTACCTAAAAAACGAATGTGTTTTTTTCTCTTTTTTTTTTGGGTTCTTGTGGTGATCAGAGCAGCAGCCAACAGCTGAATCCAGCGGTAGCAACAAGCCAAGGCTAGACCAGCAAGTTGTTTTTGCTGGCTAGCAGAGATTTTTTGTGTTGTGATCTTGAATTTTTTTTCCACATGAGCCCTCAAAGCGTATCCAAGACTAGCAAATCCCTTGAGGGTCTCCATGGGGTTCATGTGGTGTCCCATTCGCCTTTCGCATTCGAGGGTATCAGCCAAGTATCTAGCTTTCAATCCTCAGATGCAAGAACAAAGCAGAGTCTATTCATTGAGTAAGTTTATCGGCTAAATAATAAATCGTTAACATATTGAGATGTTAAGGAAATGTTTGTTCACTGTGTCCGAGGTTAGATGTTTGATTCCTTTGCTCTTATTATTTTATCTTCTGCAGACGTGTCTGGCAACAAAGACCACCATGCCTGAGACCTATCCACTGCTGCATCCACGGTATCTTTTCATCTTTTTCTTTCCTTTCCCTCTGCAGACCAATAAGTTGTATCCACCTTTTCATATTCAATCCATGTGTGTTTTATAACCCATTGACAGGTGATCAGAGTCTCTTAGAAACAGCTGCTAATGTGATCACATCGCTTCCTTTCATTTTCCTCGGTATGCAGACCCCAAGGTAAATCATTCTTTCTTGTTCCATATAATTTCAGATCAAAGAAATCGTATACTATTCCTGTAAAAGTAACCAATATGGAGAAAAATTGCGATATATAGGAAAAACCTGAACATGAAGGTGTATGCAAACTCCTTAATCGGAGTTGGAGTCGCGTCGAGTTTGTATCATTCTTCGAGAGGGAAGTTGAGGAAGTATCTGCGTTGGGCTGATTACACAATGATAGCCACAGCCACAGTAGTAAGTCTTTCACTTCTTTACGAACATACATGGATGGTACACAGCTTACATGACTGTAACCTTTATATTGTGAAGTGTCTATCAAGGGCTCTTAGGGAAGAGAATCCAAAGTTCTTGATGGCTGCATCAGCTTTGGCTCTACCCTTCCAGCCTCTCGTGGTTTCAGCTGTTCACACCGGAATGATGGAGGTAGCATTTGCGAAAAGAGCCTTAAAGGATCCAGATTTGAAAACGGCTCATAACGTACACAAGATGTCTACATTGTTGGGTGGGGCTTTGTTCATAGCTGACGATCTTTTCCCTGAAACACCATTCATTCACGCCGGTTGGCATCTCGCTGCAGCCATTGGCGTTGGGACTTGCAATAAGCTTCTTCAGTAGTTCCACAATACCAAATATATATTGAGTAGTTGTGGAACTACTGCCACATTCTTGGTTCAGAGAAACCACGGTTTCACTGAGCTCATTAATCAGCCGACATAGCTAAGTTACCTTTGTAGTGATCTTATCTTCAATGTATATGTATGGAACCAAAACAAGTGCTTGTAATCTTTAGAGAGCCAGTACTTTTGTTTTCTTTCTTGGATACATTGAAAGTAGCTTGTAATTTTTAGAGAACCAGTACATTACATGTGCGTCTCTGTCTTAGATCTTTCAACGAGCATAAACAATAGTACAATTGAATCAATAAGAGCTGGATCCATGAAAGAGTATTAAGCTTAGATACCAAATGGAAACGTTCCATCTTACAAACGCTAAGCATAGAAATGGAAAGAGGAGAACTCAATACTACTGAAATCAGTTCTGACTAGGCTAGTTTAGGAAGTACGAAGATGTGTTTCCCTGGGCATATTGTCTTGAAAAAAGCAAAACCAAACTAAAATTTACAAAAACTTGAACGGTTCTATTTTTTCTAAACCCGAAAAATCGAAACCTAGTCGAAAATTGAATGGCTGAAACCTAAAATACTAATTTACAAAACCGAATTTAAAAAAATACTCAAATATTTTTCAGTTTTAGGTTAACTTGGGTTTTGTTTTTTATCGGTTTTGGTTTTGAACGCAAACCAAACTGAATTATATTGTAATTTGGTTATGTTTTGGATTTCATAAAATAGAAAGCTAATCCGAATCCCCCTAGATCCGAACCGATCTGATCTGAATTAAAAAAAAAACAGTTCTTAGACCCTAACCACTTTCTATGCATTTCGATTGACTACTCTACTTTTTTCCTTGTTTGAATGAGTAAAAAAAAAAACTCAAAACTAATAAATTTTTTTTTAATTTACAGTGTATTTGGAAGACTCAAAACCTAGGAGTGTGGGTAGTAATAAAAGGAGTCTAACAAAAGTTAAGTTATCATTTTAAAATTCACATAAATGATGGAGAATGGATACACACCCAGTTAAATTTCTAAATATGATTGGTCAGTACGCTGTAGGATTTAGGATATGACAATGAAAACAAAAGAGGTTAAACACAAAAGCATAAACACAAGATAGACAATGAAAGCATAGGGGGTAATGTCAAAAACACAAGAGCTTAAACATAAGCATAAAATAATAGTCTTAGAAAACAAGTGTGACAAAGAAGAGCTCGATAAAACAGTCTTGAGACAAAAGATAGAAGAGATTTTACAACCAAGATAAAACAAAAGTAAAGACCTCCCTCCACAGCTCAGACTAACTTCCTCAATTTAACCTGTAAAATTGTGAAAATCAAACATTCTGTTTCTGTAAGAATAGGTACTAGTTGTGTATAACGGCAATTCTCAAACTGAATCTTATAATAAAAACTTACACTTGATCTCTGAGCAGGTAGGGAGACATGTGTTTACTTTTGTGAAGGCGAGACATGCGTTTCAAGAGGATGCTTGACTTGCACTAAGCTTGGACGATAAGAGCAAACAAGTGGGGGACGAGCTGCTTTACGGTGTTGGTGTTCGAGTATGAGAGCTTCTCCGAGGTTGACGGAGGTTTTGAAGTAGCCGTCTTGTCCAAACACAAAAGCCTTGTGAGCAGTCTTGGTTCTGTTTAGTCCAAACAGTTCAAACAAGACAGCAAATTTGTTTTCCTCATCGACAAAGAAGCTCCCACCAGAAAGTGAGGAATAGAGCTTAAAACCGTTGCTCGAGAAGGGCCCCGGTTCCATTCGCAAAAATCTGCTCCAGGACGCACGGTTGGGCTCGACAGTAAGGGTAACCCAAATCTCAAAAAAGCCAGATTCAAAACCACCAAACAGGACCGCAAGCTGCTCATCATCACCTCCTCTAAGGAAGCTTGAGAGGGTCACAAGGTCATCATTGAAACCATCGAAAGAGTCAAAAGGAAGAGGCAGGCGCGGTCCAAACCTCTCTTTGGTAAAATCAAAACAGAGTAAGAAAACTTCCTCTCTGGATCCAAAAGCATATCTACCATGGTTTTTTATATCACGATGAGCAAAAAAGTAGGTGTTTCCCTTGATAGACACGCCTAGCTGATGTGTATCTATCGACCCCTCGGGATTCACCTCCTCGAGGACCCTCCATGAATTAGACCTAATTTCATATATTTCGAACCCCACCTCGATTTTGTTCATGTTTTTAATGAAATTATTCACAAACCTCAAGATTTTGTGGTTGCGCGATCGCGTGCCTGTCTGTTATGTGGAAACTTTCTCTCGGTCCGATCCACCTTGTTTGACACAGGTAAGGGTTCCACAACACCAGCTCCGAGTTGTCCTTACCCACGCATAACACCAACCCATCGCAGTGATATAGCTTTGATACCTCCAGTTCATTAAGCAAATCTACCTGCTTTACAGCTACATCAACAAATTCTTCTTTGGAACCTCAGAGAGTAGACCTTGCCATTCATCGTCAGAAACTGTTGCTGCGGCCCTGCTGCTGCTGCTGCTTTACCCAAAACCACCCAGCTTTTGGTTATAGCGTCCCATGTTTTGCAAGTAGATCGAACCGCCTTCAGTGATGTTATCGGAACCCTCGTCAGTATCTTCTCCCCAACCAATTCCTGCGGAAGATCGCTCATCATCATCCCTCCAACTCTTCCCGCAATTGAAAAAATAGGGGTTTCCTCTCTCTCTACGCGTGTCTTGTATATTTATACATTACTCCGGTAGCGTGCGTAGCACGTATCAAATCTTTTTAAAAAAAATTATTTTATCATAGATTTGTATTTCAATAATTCGTAATTTAAATTTAAATAACTCGTAACACCTATTCTAAGCGGAAAAAATGGTCCATGTACAACTTTTTATTATCCGATTAGTACGATATTGTCTATTTGGGCCTAAGAAACCAATTCGCATGAGATTTATTTTTGGACTTATTCCCAGAAGGTCTCGTACTAATTAGATAATAAAGAGTTGTACATGATCATATCTTGAGTTGTTAAAACATGTAAACTCCTATTAAAATGATATACAAACATTTGTTATCATGAATTAAAATTAAACTGGCTAACTCTGTATACCAGCCATAGCCATTGATTAAAATAGAACAGAGTTTTATTCTAAACAAAAGAGGGTTATGCCTTGGTCCTGGATTTAATATTCCTAATGATCCAGATCAAAAGAATTTCGTAACAATAAATTCAAACCAAAACTTTTAATAAAAACTCAAACCAGATTTGTTAACCAAAAAAGAAAAAAAAATAACCTACAAACTTGTAAAAACCGTCTCATCAAACCCTTGCTTTAAAGCCCGATCCCAAATCCGAACCTATCTCCTCCAATCACCCGGTTTTCTCTACTTGTCACACACCACAAGCAAACCTTCATCCATAGAAAAGGATATGAGGCTCAAGCAATTTGATTACTCTGTGAAAACGAGCATTTCCCTAATGATTCAGATCAAAAGAATTTGGTAACGATAAAATCAAACAAATTTTTTTATTAAAAACGCAAACCATTTTTGTTAACCAAAAAACGAAAGAAAATAATTTACAAGCTTATAAAAACCATCTCATCAAACCTTTGCTTTAAAACCCGATCCCAAATCAACCAATATTCAATCATCCGATGTTCTCCACTTGTCACACTTCTCCACTTGTCACACGCCACAAGCAAACCTTCATCCATAGAAAAGGATACGAGGCTCGAGCAATTTCTCTCTAAATATTCAATAAAATTGTAAAAATTAATATACATATATATTATAAATATAACATATCTTTATTATTCATAAATAAGATAATTGTATATTATATACTAATTTTATATAATAGTTTTATATATAAATCATTTACTGCTAAACTAATCACTTTATTAATTTCGTTTATGAGAACATACTGCTTCCGTAGACAACCATGCCTAAGACCAGGGGCGGATGTACGTTGAAGGTGGAGGGGGCAGATGCCCCCCATGAAACAACTACACCTAATGTAAATTGTTAAGGCAATTTAATATTTTTCCCATTTATTGTAATTATTTTGCCCCAATCACTTTTTCTTTCGTTCACTGTTTTAGTTAATTTAATTATTTTTACGTACAATTGGGTTTGTCCGTTAAATACAATGGCTAATAAATCTTTTTTTTTCATTGTTTACTAATATCACTCAATAGACATGCATTTTTGCTTAATTTCTTTTAAAGTTTAAATTATATTCAGTTTAATAAGAATTGTTTTAATTTTATTTTATATGATATTATGAATAATGACTACAGATTAATTTTTTTTGAACATAAGCTATAGCTTCATTTTCACAGGTCATGTCTGTCTAAATATTTTACGGTAAATATTTTAAGTAAACTTTCAACAAATTTTCAATAGAATTTATATAACATGCTATATTTTTTTGGGATAATTTTTTGGATAGTTTGAATAAAATTATGTTTTATATTTTGCCCCCGGTGAAATTTTTTTCTGGCTCCGCCACTGCCTAAGACCTATCCACTGCTGCATCCAAGGTATCTTTTTTCTTTCTTTTTGAAGATTGATATTCAATCCATGTGTGTTAACACATTGACAGGTGATCAGAGTCTATTAGAAACAGCTGCTAATGTGATCATATCGCTCCCTTTCATTTTCCTCGGTATGCAAACCCCAAGGTAATCGTCCTTTCTTGTTTCATCTGATTTCAAATCAAAGAGTCCTAACCAAATATGTGATATATAGGAAAAACCTGAACATGAAGGTGTATGCAAACTCCTTGATCGGAGTCGGAATCGCCTCGAGTTTGTATCATTCTTCGAGAGAGAAGTTGAGGAAGTACCTGCGATGGGCTGATTACACAATGATAGCCTCAGCGACAGTAGTAAGTCGTTTACTTCTTTACGCATTGAACATACATCGATAGTATAGTTTACATGACTGTTAACTATTATATTGTGCAGTGTCTATCAAGGGCTCTTAGAGAGGAGAATCCAAAGTTCTTGATGGCTGCATCAGCTTTGGCTCTACCCTTCCAGCCTCTCTTGGTTCAGCTGTTCACACCGGAATGATGGAGGTAGTATTTGCGAAAAGAGCCTTAAAGGATCCAGATTTGAAAACTGCTCATAACGTACATGCCCGGTCCGGCACCATGTGGTGCCTAAAGCCCAAAAAATTTATACCCATCCAGGAGCGGATCTAGACAACATATTTATATGGGGCACAAATAAATAATATAGCAAAAATGAAAATAAAACATAACAAAATTATAGTTATGCAATTTTTATTCAAAAAGAAAACTCAAACTTGTATTTTTTTTTTTTTTGAATTCTGAGCCTTGGAAAAGTAACTAATAAAAAACAATTCGAATTTTTTTGTATAAAATCAGATTCTAAAATGTTTGATAAATTAATAACTGATAAATCATTGAAAATAAATTTTTTACTAAAAGAAATAAATATATATATGGCTACAGGAAAAAAATGATAGTAGAAAAGAACATGGGGTTTCGGTGCTAAAAAAAAAAGAACATGGAGAATACGAGATGGTGAGTGGGAGAATAACACTTATCCAATGGGACTATCGATTCAACAAGTCACCAATTAACCTAAGGACCGACCGACTAATCACTTATAACTTTCCTATAGTCAGTATGTGGCACATGTCCCACCCTTCAACAACCTAGGTCCGCCCCTGTACCTATCAATAAAATACATAGCCTTTAAAAAATGTAAGAGAGTAGCATCGAAGTCACCACCTCCGTGACACAAGTTAAAGCACCAACCACTACACCACTGTTGTTTTTAGCAAACAGGCTACCCCTAAAATATATAACATAATTTTGGCGCCTAAAGCAAGGGCTTTACCCGCTTTAGCCCAGGGCCGGCCCTGATAACGTACACAAGATGTCTAGATTGTTGGTCGGTTGGCATCTCGCTGCAGCCATTGGCGTTGGGACTTGCAATAAGCTTCTTCAGTAGTTCCACGATACCAAATATATATGTTAGATTCGGGTTTAATTATGGGCTTCCAACTTAAAATCAATTGGTGATTAGTTGATTGACCCTAACCATTTATATATTAATTAATGTTCTTTAGAATTCCCGATGTGGGATATATATCCCTAATACCTCTCCTCGAGATGATAGCTCTTATCGGCCAGAAATCTCGGAACTTTAGGACATTTATACTCGGTCAAGCGAGTTTAACACAACCTTTATACCCGGTTGGAAGGGTTAATCGCGACTTTTATACCCGGTCAGAAGAGTTAATTTTAATTTTATTCATGAGTTTAGGATATTTAGGATCTGGGTTCTGATACCATGTTAGATTCAGGTTTAATTATGGACTTCCAACTTTAAAACCAATTGGTGATTAGTGGATTGACCCTAACCCTTTATATATTACTTAATGTCACGTGTAGCTGTGGAGCTGTGGAACTACTGCCATATTCTTGGTTCAGGGAAACCACTGTTTCACTGAACTCATTAATCAGCCGACATAACTAGTTACCTTTGTGTCTTCCTATCTTCAATATATGGAACCAAAACAAGTCGCTTGTAATCTTTAGAGAACCAATACTTTTGCGTCTCTGTATTAGATCTTTCAACGAGCATAAACAATAGTACATGTGAATCAGTAAGAGTTTGGTCCATAAAAGAGTATTAGGCTTTGATACTAAAGGGGATTGTTCCATCTTACAGATGCTAAGCATAGAAATAGGAAGAAGAGTAATCAATACTACTCAAATCAGTTCTGAAGCTAGAGCTAATGTTAGTTTAGGAAATTTGTTTCCCTTGTATACTTGTCACTTGCATACCAATTATCTTAACCAGGATGAAATAAATAATCTGATAGAACCGGAGGGAAATAGTAAACCGAACCAAGTTCGGTTAAATAAAACAAAAACAGTTAATGGGTCCCAGTGTAACTCCACTTTGATTGCAAAAGCCGAAAGGCATGGATGTATTGGAAGAGTGGCCACCAATAAATATAGACATTTGGGAAATCTGGAGTCATGCATGCCAACTATAACTTGTTAATTATCGCACAATGCGTGGAGTATATATCTACCATTTGAAAAATTATATAAATCTCTAAAGCTAAGAATAAAACTTTATAATCTGTAAGACTAAAGTATGTATTTAGCTATAAAAAAAAAGTATTTAGTTATAGTAATATTATTGCATTGTATGCAGTTTTTTAAAGTGACTATCTTTAAATTTTATTCATTAAAAATATATGTTGAGGATAATATGTTTAATAATGAATATGATATTGTAATTGGTCAACTAGGGTCTTTAGCTTATTTCCCTAAAGTTAGCTAGACCTAATCTATTTTGTATAGATACTTTGCGAGACACATGAATAAACTCAGACGTCCAATCAGTGATACTTATGTAATATTTTTTTGTTAAATAATCAACTATATTCAACTATATATGTTTTATTTTTGCTTAAACTATTTTCAACTATGTTACACTATTTACCTTAATATAATTATATAAACTATAGTTTTCGGAACTTTCAAGAAAAATGTATTTATGTTTTAAATGGTACATGATTAGGTTTCAGATATTAAACATCATAGTACTACTTTTTATAATTAATACGGTATTAGTTAATTATACGTTCTACGACATTTATAACAAGATCTTTTAAGCTTAGACCATTCTCGTTTTTTTTCTAAGATTATTGTATTCGTAACGCTCAACGCAAAACAACACTTCGGCCACCCGTTACTGTCCCACCCAAGGCCATAATGAATTCAACAACTCGGAAATTAAAACTGGTAAAACACGTAATAATTGATCATACGAATATGATTTGACTTAGCAACCCTAGTCAAACCCATTTCTTCCGCCAATTACACGTAAATACACCTCTATTTAATTCAATTCCTTTAAAAATCTCATCTTACACTGCCATTTGTTTTTTCAGTAATTTTTGGTTCATTGACCAGCTTCGGACTTTTATCCTTTGTCGTGTTTTGGGACTTTCTTTGAAATTTGATAATTCTGTGAGGCTTAATTCCTTATTCCATATTCCACGCTTTATAACAAAAATTTTCTCCTTTGTCTGGCTTTTTCTCTTTTGTTCTTTCACATGTGTATATACACACAGACATACACACACTTACATTTCTAATATCATATAATACTTCAACTTTACCTTTTCTCTTCCAAAAAAAAACTATTTCTCTTCATCAGATTGTATTTGATCATTCCAGCTTTTCCTCATCCTCCTCTATGGCCGTCTCACCTAATTCAAGCTTCTTAGAATTAACAATATCAATCCCAAGCTTCTCTCCTTCTCCTTCACTCCCTTCATCTAGTAAGATCCAAAGATTAATTTTAAAATCATCTTTATATATGTATGATGTAGATTTTTAACAGTTATTCCAATGAAAAAGATCTAAATCATATGTTTTGGTAGGTGATCACATGGTGAGAGATTTGGACATAAATCAAACTCCAAAGATGGAAAAAGATCGTGAGTGGATCATGATCAGTGCAACACCGCATGTCAACGACGACGACGGCAACTCTGGTGGCCGACGGCGCAAAAAGCTCCGTCTAACCAAAGATCAATCGCATATTCTTGAAGAGAGTTTCATACAAAACCATACCTTAACCCATGTAAGTATATATATCATACAACTTTATGGTTCCGTATACGTTTTGTTTGCGTTGAGAGAAGGAGAAAGAGAGATGGAAAAAGAAAAGGAGAGAGAGAGAGAGTAATATTTTCATGATGATCAAGTCGGCTGATTATGTTTTGGTTGGATGATGATGAAACCACAGAAACAAAAACAAGAATTGGCTACTTTTCTGAAGCTTAGTCAAAGGCAAGTTGAGGTGTGGTTTCAAAATCGAAGAGCAAGGTACGTACTTGAATCTACCGCTTTCATATGTATTGCATCATTTGTTACGGTGAGGCGTGTTATGTGTAAGGGTTTTGTTGGAATTAGATTTTTTATGATTGCAGGATATATGTTAATTAATGAGAATGCGTTGACAGAATATTTATATATAAAGAGATCGTGTGAGATCGTTACTTAGATTCTCAAAATCATTCACCATATATACAATAATAGTTTTAGAAAAATCTAGTAAAGTGGAAATGATCTTTCTTTATCCAAGTGTTTAACGTTGATTCCCACATCTATAGTTATCACGCATTTTATGCGACACATGAAAAGCCCGTACTCTTATTTATGTGAGTACGTGTCTATATATAAATGTCCCGTGATTAAAAGTTAATATATAGAATCTAATAAATGCATCAACAAGAAAAAAAGCGTTAGGGGAACATAAGGGACAAAGTTCGAAACAATGCATGATGTGTTTTTTTTTTTCAGCCATCTTTGGCCAGTCTACAATTATGATGTTTGTTCATGTAGTATACATTTTTCTTTAATGAAACATAAACTTACACACTGTGCACATACATTTTTATCAATGTTTTTCTCTTTATGTCTATATACTCATGATATATATGCACATAAATGTGTTTGTATATATGTACATTTGTACATGAGTGCATGCATAGTATCCATGTTGCGTGGCTGTTTGTTTATGGAGTTCATAACCGGGCATGAATTGAATTTGATGGTTGCCGAGCACCAAAATGTTTCCATTTTCAGTTTCATAAAAATTGTCATGTTCTACCGTTATTCTCAATTAGTTTCATAAAAATATAACTAAAATTTTTTAACGTTTTTACTACAAAATATTTTTCTTCCCAAATATATATGTAAAATATCATTGCAGTAAAAACGTTGTTGTAGTTTTGAGTCTTGGTATAACTAAATTTTGGTAGTATGTGGAAAAGTATCAATATGAAGAACTTGTGAATTAGCAAAAGTAGGAATCATTTTCTAGAATAATATGATTTATGACGAGGTGATCTTACGTGTCAATCAGGCAATATAATCACTTATGACTTATATAGTATCACATGTGAACACATAGTTCACCAACATATAATTATAGAAAAGGTCGGTTGAATAGTCTCACACAAGTAATAAATTTTTTTTAACACCAACCTCGTTAAGAATGCATTAAAATATTTCAGCCTATGGATAAATATGGTTGTTACAGGATAATACCTAGAAACTATAAATGACGTAAGCAACTTTAAAAGTATGATCAAACAAATGTTTATATAGGAGTAAGCTCAAGCATACGGAGATGGAATGTGAGTACCTAAAGAAATTGTTTGGGTCACTGAAAGAGCAAAATCGACAGCTACAAAAAGAAGTTGAAGAACTGCGAGCTCTTAAGCCCGTATCGGCCTCGGTTTTAACCATGTGCCCTCGGTGTGAACGTGTGACCGTTGCAGCAGATAATGGCTCTAATGCCGTGGAGGAGGGAACAGCTCTGAGAAGCCAGTCACGAATGACAATTTCCTCTTCCTCTACCTTATGTTGACTGGCTCGGTCAAAAGTCAAAGATTGAAACGCCTGTTTAGGTGTAAAAAGTAAAGATTTGATGATGATTAGGAGGATCTTGTTCATAATTCTCTAATTATTTATTACACCAGTGAGCAAAGAAGAAGTTTATTTAATATTAGTTTTATAGCTTTTCATGTTTTTTTGTGTGAAACTTTTTGTGTTAACTTGTTATTTCAAAGATATATTATAATTACAATAATTGAAAATTGAAAATCCGTGCACTGTGCGAGAATATGAATCTAGTAATTGTTAATGAGAAAAAATAGATAGATTTAAACCAATACATCTTTCAGATTTAAAACCACATGATAAAGAAGATAAGTGTCGTGAAACTAGAAAATATAATCTATAGGAACTTTTTATATATAGGGAATTATACCGTTATAGAATAATGAAAAGACTAAAAAAAAATACAAATATGGAAAGATTACAAATCATAATCTAATAATGAAAAAGGCAAGATGCCGATTCCTTCCCTCTCTCTCCTCACGGTCGACTCTCTCTCTCTCTAGCATTGGGCCGGTTATGAACCGGGCCAGTTATGGCCATCCACAATATGATTTATAACACTCCCCCTTGGAAGCCATAACCATACAGGGATTGTAATACGCTTTAGATGTTGCTTCACTAAAACCTTACCAGGAAAACCCAATGGGACAAAACCATGGTGAAGAAAAAAGAGTACAACACGTTTTACTCCCCCTGTTCTGAACATCACTGAAGGTCTTTCAGTCTACGCATCCCTATCTGATGCGTGAGCTTCCTGAACGTCGAGGGAGGAAGAGACTTGGTAAATAGATCAGCTGAGTTGTCACTGGAACTCACTTGGACCTCGCCGGTTTTCTGTAGCTCATGCGTGAAGAAGAACTTAGGCAAGATGTGCTTCGTCCTGTCTCCTTTGATGTAGTTGTCCTTAAGCTGAGCAATGCATGCTGCATTGTCCTCATAAATCATGGTTGGTGCGTCCTTGCCTTTGGACATCCCACAACCAACTCGTACATGTTGGGTCATGGACCTCAACCAAACACACTCGTGGCTGGCCTCATGTTTAGCCAATATCTCCGAATGGTTTGAAGATGTGGCCGCGATCGTCTGCTTCATGGAACGCCATGATATGGCCGTTCCACCATGTGTGAAAACATAGCCTGTCTGTGGTCGAGCATTCTGTGGATCCGAAAGATAACCTGCATCAGCAAAGGCAACTAAACCTTCTTTGGTTTGGTTAGTATAGAATAAACCCAAGTCTTTCGTTCCTTGCATGTAACGAAGAACATGTTTAATCCCGTTCAAGTGCCTTTGGGTTTGACAAAAGCTTAATCTAGACAATAGATTCACGGCAAAACATATATCTGGTCGTGTGAGTAGCCAGATATATCAAAGCTCCTATGGTACTGAGATATGACACTTCAGGACCAAGGACATCTTTATCGTCCATCTTAGGACATAACGGATCAGTGTCCAGGCCGAGGGACCTCACGACCATGGGGCTCGGCAACGGGTGAGACTCGGCCATATTAAATCTCTTTAGTACCTTTTCTGTATATGCCATTTGATGCACAAGGATTCCATCTTTAATGTACTCAAGCTGTAATCCCAAACAGAATTTCGTTTTTCCTAGATCTTTCATCTCAAATTCTTTCTTAAGAAATTCAACTGTTTGGGAGATCTCTCCAGAGGTTCCTAAGATATTCAAATCATCAACATACACTGCTATGATTACAAAGCCCTGGCCGAATTTCTTTAAAGATACAAGGGCTGATCGGATCATTATTATATCCCTCTTTCACTAAGTACTCACTTAGTCTATTGTACCACATTCGGCCTGATTGTTTCAATCCATAAAGTGATTTATTCAACTTTATACAGTGTTGTTCTCGAGTACTCGATTTGTTTTTCAAATATATACCCTCTGGTACTTTCATATAAATCTCATTATCCAGTGGCCCATATAAGTATGCAGTTACAATATCCATTAACCGCTCTCTTATAGCCAGACTTATCAGGAATCTAAAAGTAGTAGCATCCACCACAGGGGAGTATGTCTCCTCATAATCGATTCCTGGTCTCTGTGAGAATCCTTGTGCAACAAGTGCTTTATATTTTATATCTAACGACATTACCATGTTCGTTTCTCTTTCTCACAAAGACCCACTTATGGCCGACTGGTTTTAACATCATAAGGTGTCCGGATTATTGGTCCAAAGACATCTCTCTTCTTTATAGAGTTTAACTCCACGTTTATAGCTTCTTTCCATTTGATCCAATCTGATCGTTGAGTGCTCTCATAAATAGACGTGGGTTCATGATCCTCATTCAAATCCATAAGTTCAAGTGCTACTTTGTATGCAAATATATCATCAATGTCGACATTCTATCTGTTCTATTGTATCCCAGATAAGACATAGTTTATTGAGATCTCATTATTATCAGGACCTTCAGTACCTTGAATCTTGGCGTCCCAAGAATCAGTATTAGATACATCAGGGCCGGCCGCATCTAAGCATTCATGATCGGCCGCGATCGCTATTAGGGTTTTGGGATTGACCGTGGTTAAGTCTCGGGATTTAGGAACGGTCGCGGTAGTGTCTAGGGTTTCAACAACCTCGGTTTCATTCTCTGCACCTTTCTTAGTTTTCCGAGGGTTCTTATCTTTGGAACCTATTGGTCTACCACGTTTCAAACGTTGTCTAGACTATGTAGCAACTTGCTTGTGTCCCTCTTGAACATCAATTCTGATTGGTGCATTAGCAGCTGGTATATATGACTTAGTCACTCTTTTCGAGTCAGCAAAGGAATTTAGCAATTGATTAACTAGCTTTTGTAAATGTATAATCTTTTGGACTTCTAAATCACACTCTTGAGTCTGAGGATCTTGCCAAGATAAGGATGTTTGATTCCATGTAATCTTTTTTTTACCAGCTTATTGCTATCCCCCCTAATGTTGGATGTTCAGATTCATCAAAGTGATAATCCGCATACATGAGCTTAAATAAATCACTCGTAGTTGACTCAAAGTATTTTATAATCGTGGGAGAATCATATCCAACATATATCCCCATCCTCCGTTGAGGTCCCATCTTTGTTCTCTGTGGTGGTGCAATTG
>NC_027753.1:35249694-35250584 GCF_000695525.1 Brassica oleracea var. oleracea
TAAGCAATTGTAATGGGGAATATCTATGTTCACTAGACGGTCTTATAAGAATTAGTTCGGCCGCGTGCAAGACCGCGTGTCCCCAAGCTGTGGCCGAAAGCTTAGACCTCATAAGCAATGGTCTAGCTATTAGCTGAATTTGTTTTATGAATGATTCGGCCAAGCCGTTCTGTGTATGTACATGTGCCACAGAGTATTCCACATTTACCCCCATGAACATACAGTAATCATTAAACGCTTGGGACGTGAACTCACTAGCATTGGTCTCTATCATTCCGACCTTAGCATAGTAAAAGTCCAGTAGAGAGCGCATGTATAGACTCTAGGACTTTCTTATAGCTTTGGCCAATCTCTATGATCTGAAGGAAATCTTTGTTTCCTTCCCCCTTAGTCTCAATATGAAAGCCATTCATTCGAATGTCTTTAAAGCTCAATAGGCTTCTCTTAGAGCTGGACGAATACAATGCATCAGATATTTCTAGATGCGTACCCTTAGGCAACATGATATTAGCCTGGCCGTAGCCCTCTATGAGACTTTAGAGACTTTTATATCAAAAACTTTCATTCATTAATAAAATAAGTTCATAGAAATGAAAACATAGAAAACATAAAGCAAAGAACACAAAAACATAGATGTCGAATTCAACTTCTTTCTTTTAAACAATCTAGAGTTTCATAATCCATAAGATCGTCTCGTTCATGATTGAAATCATCTTCACCATCTTGATAAGTCATATGAGTTTCAAGATTCTTCCCTTTCAAACTCTCTTGGTAAAGGTCAACGAGATGTTTGAGAGTCCTACATGTTCTAGCCCAATGATTATCCATACCACATCTATGGCACACGGATTTGGTCGAGTTTTGTGGTTTAAATGATGTACCACGGCCTC
>NC_027753.1:35250699-35255137 GCF_000695525.1 Brassica oleracea var. oleracea
CTATCACTCTGGACATGGTTCGACTCTTTCTTAGCCTCTACGGCCGCATGTGCCTGAGGTAATGGGTTTGTTCCTGGAGGTCTCAATTCACTGTTTCTCATCAACGGTTCATTGTTCTGCTCAACGAGCAAGAGACAAGAGATCAGATTAGCATAAGTTGTGAAGCCCTTCTCATGGTATTGTTGTTGTAACAACACATTGCTTGTGTGGAAAGTGGAAAAGGTTTTCTCAAGCATATCATTATCCGTTATATCCTCACCCCACAGTTTCGATTTTGAAACTATTTTAAACAGGGCCGAGTTATACTCGTCCACGGATTTGAAGTCCTGGATTCTGATATTCCTCCAATCATACATAGCCTTTGGTAATAACACCGATCTCTGGTGATCATATCTCGTTTTCAACTCTGTCCAAAG
Organism: Brassica oleracea var. oleracea; assembly: GCF_000695525.1. Lineage (NCBI taxonomy): Eukaryota > Viridiplantae > Streptophyta > Magnoliopsida > Brassicales > Brassicaceae > Brassica > Brassica oleracea. The sequence goes on from NC_027753.1 coordinate 35,251,116, forward strand.
GTCTAGAGGATTCTCAATAGTCAAATACTGATCTTTGAGACTCTCAATAAGATGATGACGTATAATTAATATCGCACTGTATCTATCTTTCTCACTTGTATTATTGCCCTCGGTGATACATCTACCGAGTCCCTTGGATTTTAAGATGATCTTAGCATCAAGTGTCCATTGCAAGTAATTATCTCCAGAGAGACTTAGGGCAGCAAAATCCAAGTTGTTGATTTTTGACATCTGAAATCATATGTTTCATAATTTAGATTTAAAAGTGTTCAAGCGAATGCAATCAATATGCTCAACAAATCCGGATTCTAGGTATGATGCAAATAGGTCATTCGTATATGATGCATACATGTTCAATCTTAGCATTTAGATTCTATATGCAATCAGTTCGTACTATTATGATTGCATGATGCAAACAAGCCGCACGACTACAATCTTAGCAAATGGTTTCAATGCAATCAATACAATGGTTATTCGTTTTCAATCTTAGCAAACGGTTTTCTAAGAGTTCAATGTGTAATTACAATCAAACGGTCGAGCAATGCAACAATTAGGGTTCATTCGAGAATGTATGAAAACTATCAATACTAGCCGGATCATTATCAAGACGAGAATGCATAAATCATTTAACCTAGCAGGCGATTTCTATTTCAATTCAAACATTCGGTTTTAATCAATCAAACAAGATAGTATTCGATTTTAATTTCAAGACATTAGGGTTTCGATCAAACAATCAATACGACTTCAATTTAAAAATCATTCAATCGGTTTTATCAATTCAAACAACCAAATTCAAGAATGAGATTATCAATCCTAGCAATCGATTTCTATGTGATCAAATTCAATAAAGTTTTAATTAATAAAGGCTAGCATACTATATCCAAACATACAATCATTCAAACAATCAATTTCGATTCAAAGCATTAGATTAGGTTTTTGATTTTAATTCATTCAATCAATCAATTTGATTTCGAATTATGGTTTATAAAATCGAATGTGTTTTAGTATTAAGGTTTTAAATTAAATCGATTTCATGCTTCATGCAATAAGCATGTATGCGGCTAGGATCATGGATATTAGGGTTTCGATTTTGATCTTAGATCATTGGGGCTTTGAGATTCAAAACCATTAAGGTTTCGATTTTAATTGATCAAACAATCAATCTCGATTAGGGTTTGGAGTATCGAACTTATGATTATGAGCTTCGATTTACTCATTGGGGTTTTGATCTATTACCCTATGGTTTTGATTTTAACATTAGATCATACTATTAGGGTTTGTAGTTTTTATGGTTTCGATTCTTATCAAACAATCAAATTCGATTATGGGTTCTCTTTAAGGTTTCGAATTACCTTAACCTCAAGTAGGGTTGAATGGACCACCAAAGAGATGAACCGCGAGCTGGAGCTGATCGGAACGCGAGTTGATGTATTCGCGAGCTGTCTGAGATCGTCTTGTTTGCGAGCTGAGGTTGAACAAGCCGAGATCGTCTGAGCTAGGATCAGGAACGCTTTGAGCTGAAGCTGATCGGGAACAAATTGCAAACAAGGATCGGGATGTAAGGTTTCGCGATCGGGATTAGGATGGTTCGCCGGTAAGGATGTTCGCCGATTAAGGTTAGGGTTTTAGGCGGTTTGTTTTAGATTAGAGATTTAGATTTTATCGTGCTGATAACGTGTTGTGAAACTAGAGAATATAATCTATGTTTCTGTATTATTCATAAACATAAGGAGCCCTTTATATATAGGGAATTACACCGTCATAAAATAATAGAAACACTAAAGAAAAGAAATACAAATATGAAAAGAGTACAAATCATAATCTAATAAGGAAATGCAAGATGTCGATTCTCTCTCTCTCTCTTCTCCCGGTCGACTCTCTCTTTCTCTAGCTTTGGGCCGGTTATGGACCGGGCCGGTTATGGACCGGGCCGGTTATGGACATCCACGATATAATTTATAACAATAAGAGCATAAACGCTGATTTATGTTATGAGCTAGCCGTGACTTCATTTCCGTGTGCGTTCGGATTGAATACGATGTTGAGTGTTTTTTCTATGTCAATACGACGAAAGTATAATACTGAATGTGAAACTAGATATATACTGAATGTTGTTAAAAAAAAGTCGTTTATAAGAAATAAAAGAAAAATCAAACTAAATAATATATTGGCAAGTAGCAAAAAAAACAATATACTGTAGACAGATTGTTAAAACATCAATATAAACGTCATTGTTATTTGACTTCCACAAGTCTCAAATAAGGCTGCTATTTTATTCTTTGATGTAAATAGGTAATCCGATTTTTTAATCTGTATACCGGTGGAGTCATTCACCTAATTCACCTAATGTTTCATTCCAAATAAAATTTATTTCTTTATTTCATGTGGCATTGGTCAATTTTCAGTGTCCTTTATAAAATAAATGTTTTGATTTTCCACATTTTGACACTATCACTAACCGTTTGTGTTAAGTTTATCTCAACCCTAATCTTACACTTAACTAATTGACGAATTAAATTATATCAAGTTTCACGAATTTCTAATAAAACTTGTATTACATGATGCATGATATATGCCCCTAACCTAGATGACAAGTCCACTGAGGGTCGTCACTTGTCTGTCATACATGAGTTGGACGACCTTTTCACATTACATTTTTGGGGAATTACTAAATTAGTATCAGTAAACTAAAAAAGATTTTACATTTTCTTCTTGAAAAATCGGAATGTTAAGAGGACGGGCTTTCGGTCCTTCCGCGAATTGGGTAAAAAAAAGGTAAAAGCCCATGAGCGATAAGACGGTCCACCCCGAATAGAAGGTTTCAGCATGCAAGCAAGGACGCTGTGAACAGTGAGCACCTACCACCGCTCCCAACCACCTCGATCTATACACAACAGGTGCAATGATGATCGACGAAACGACTCCATGACACCACACTTACGAGATGAGAAAGATGAAAAAAAGATCCATAAATAGGGCATTCAATGAAGGGAAGCGAGGACAACTACGGACTTTAGAGCTCTTGACTATCTGTTTATCAATCTTTGTCTTTCTTCGGTCAAAGCTTTATTTTTTTATTTTTATTTTTTTTTGAATTATACACGGTTTCCACAAAGGCTTCCCAAACCCAAGGGACTAATCTGTGTCGCTGCGGTCCGAATGTTAAATTTCGCAGTGGCCGGGAATCGAAACCAGGTGGCGGTACTCACAGTTGTGAGTCCTTTACCACCAGAGCTAGACGCCCCGGTTAACTGTATAGGTTGAACTTTTTATAGTGACTGGGCTCACCCCGAAAGGCCACCTCGCCAGAAATCCCCGTAGGAATTTTTTAGCTAATCCAGTACCATCCCGCTGTCCCTGAGTATCGAACTGGCGACCTCGGATAGTCGTGTGTGAGAAACATTCAGTACTGCCGCTAGGCCACCTGACGTTCTCGGTCAAAGCTTTAACACTTCAATAAAACGGAATCTTAGACTCCTAAACCTCTTTCATTATTGTTTTATTAAGTCCTTGAACTACATTACTGATTTTAGGATTCAGATATTAAAAATCCGAAGATATAGAGTTTTAAATTTGGTTACCAAGAAATTATAATAACAATGTATATTGTTTTAAATATCTTTTAAAGATTTACTAGATTAGGATCCGAACCTTGCGCGAAATAAACATTATATATATAAATTATTTTATGTATTATATATTCTTACATATTATGAAATAATAAATATATATTGAATAATTAAAAGTTATGAAATAATAAATATATATTAAATGATTAAAAGTCAGTAACTATTACATATATAATAAAATTAGTGCGAATGTATAAATCAATTTTATTAATACAAACATTTTTTTAAAAAAATTTGATAGGATATGTAATTAAATTTAAATGATATTAACATACATAGTATATTTTTAATATTAATGTTTATTTTTTTTTAAATGATGCTTTCTACTCATATTTTTTTTTATCATGTGTATCTTTAATAGAAAAAACTTTAAATTACTGATAACAAAATTTT
>NC_027753.1:35255264-35295507 GCF_000695525.1 Brassica oleracea var. oleracea
TTATATGATTTTGTAATCATTTGTATTTTGTCATAACAAAAATTTTAAACCATGGATCGTAAAATTTGAATGTGAGACTTTTAACAGTTTTAGTAATTTATAGTCATTTTTTAAAATTCAAAATATAAAATATACAGAAAAATCTAAATTTTTATAATATGGTTATTGTGTTTTTTTAAAAATTATTTTAATAGTTTTGAATTAAACAAATTTGATAGAAGATACATTTTTTTATCAGATTTTTATTATTCAAAATCATTAGTTGTCATATATACTTTATCCACATTAGGCAATTCCGTAATCTTTATTTAAGGAAATAATAAATGACATTAATAATGAATTTATGGTTAGTTTAATAAAAACTTATTATATAATTAGATAGACCAACCTATTTCTCTAATAATTCTAATAATCATCCTAATGATGACATGTGGCTACAAACAGAAGTCATAATGTTTCACAAATAATATATAGGGGATATCTCTGGAGCAACGTCGTCGAACAGCCGATTTGGGTTTTCGTGGGAAATAAATAATTTAATATTCTAAAAAATAAGCCCAATGGGATATATAGTGGCAAACATGAAATGGAATCTTCGCAATATATCCTTATAATTACAAACTGCAGATTGATAGGTGCCCGTGCGCGGGTATTGGTTTTTACATTTTTATAAATTGATATTTGTTTTTCATAATTAGTATTATATATTTTAGATAAATTATAATATAACTAATTATATTCAAAAGACCTGGACCGAATCAGATAATATGGTTATTTTGGTAACAAATATTTGAACCCATTTCAGATACATTTGTTATTTAGATATTTTTAGGTTCTTATAGATCAGAATTTACTCGACTGAAAGGAGAGGAACACCTCATCACTTCTGGGTTAAGATAATGTCGAAGGTCTTATCCCTGAACTCATCCAGATTCAGAAAGACCAAACTCAAAGCTCACACATAAATTTATAATATTTAAGCAAAACCTAATTTCAAAATAAAATAAAATAAAGATACCCAAAAAAACAACTTGTACCTAAATGGATAGCCAAGGTTCATGTTTAACTAATTTTATAAAGTAATAAAAATGATTTTTTTCTATGTGTTTGGCTAAACTAAGTGAAACAGAAAGATTTTTATTTAGTAAAATAATTATATAGAATGAAAAATTAAGTGACAATAAATGTGATAATTATTGTGATTTAATTTATATTTTATTCACAAAATATGTCTTTGATTATGTTTCTGGCTACATAGTTTTTCACCGATTTAAACTAAAGTATAAAAAATGTTTCATTAAAGCAAACTAAACCGAACGTTTAACCATATGCAAACCATGTTATTTTATATTTTTGATTTTATGATTGACACAAAGTTAATGTTGATTAACTAATAAATAAAAATATGTACTATTACTTTTATTGTAATATAATTAATGATGTGATGTATTGTTAATATTATATAATTAATGAAATTATTAAACTGTGTGAAATATAGAAAGATAATTAATGTAATTATATTGATGAAATTACTAAAATGACACTATATTTTTTTTACTGATATTCATGTTTTTAAACACTATTCATATTTTCCAACAGTACCAATAGGTATTCCAGTTTTAATAATATATATAAATTATTCACTGTAAATAAGGTACAATGATACTATAGTTTATGGCTGCAAAAAAAATTAGAATAAACAAACCAGTTTACTCGGGTCTGGTTGACACTACGAAGTGTTATTGCCTATTAGCTATTCTTTTTTTTTCTTTTGTGAAAATGCCTATTAGCTATTCTTTCATTTATTTTAGAAAACATATTATGTATTTTGAAAACAATTTTTGTTTTCCTGCTGAGATTTGAGGCATAATCCATGTTTGCTTAAAGAAGTGATTAACATCTTGAGGGGATGAGTCAGCTCTACTGGTTAGAGCCTTGGGGATCAATTGTCATGCTTCCGGATTCGATGCCAGCCGGAGGCGAACTGCTCATCCCTGTCACAAAAAACGGGTACTGGGCCTTAGGGCTCAGGGAATACCCTCCCGGGTGAAGCTGGCCCGCTGCCTAACCGGGCCCAAGAAATGACCCGTGAAGCGGGGAACTCTGGATTATCAAAAAAAAAAAAAAAAAAAAAAACATCTTTAGTATGGGCAGGTCGTTCAGGAGAAAACCTGTAGAATCGCGAGTTTCAGTCCTTGACATTATAAACCGTTTCCAATCTTATTTTCACAAAAAGATTATTTGACATAGTGTTATATGTACTATAGTTTAGAATGTCATTCCCACAATTCAAGTTATATACATGCTAAAAAAAAATTGTGTTTCGTGTCCTACAAATAAGAAAACATGTTACATATGCAAATACCCAAAGTTTATTTCTGAGACAACTCAGTGTGCCAGAGGAATGTGTTCGAATTACTGAATTAGGAAGATTTCCCATGTGCTTTTACGTGAGTTGATTATGGACAATGGACATGACGCGTGCATATCAAATGTCCCACCACTTTTTACCATGCTTTCTGACAATGTCCAAGTGTACTCGTCTCATTGGTCAGAGAATCAATATTATCGTTGATGCATTTTCTGGTGAAGAACAAAAAAAATTGTTAATGAGAAAATAGGTAGATGTGTAATGTGTTGCCGTGTGTTGAAAAGGGTGTAATGTGTTGCGGACCTCATTGACATAATGGATCGTAAATGTCTGAATTAGATTTTCTAAAACTGAAGGCATGTTGATAAGCATATTGGGATGGGACTCCTAACCCATAATTTTGAATTTTGTATCAAAATTTATTATCGCATATTTAATTAAATTAGAATAACAAAACATATAAATTCTAGACCCTCTGTTCGGGAACGCGCTAGGCGCTAGTCGGACGGTCGGATTGGGTCTAGCGACTAAAGAGAAAATGCGGGCGGAATTTTTAGATTGTTTACTATGTTATAAAACATGTTAATCTTTAATTGTGTTTAACATTAATACATTTTCATGTTTAAGATTGTATAAAACACACAAATAGAATATATAAACTTAATATAGTGTAATTTTTGTCAAAATTATGAATATAAATGATATTTATAAAATTTTCGATCAAATAAATAAATAAAAATATTATTAAAAATAAAATAAAATTAAAAAAAAAAACTAGATTAGGCGGCTAGGCGGTCTAGGCGGAGAAAATCGGATATCCGATTTTTTAAACCGATTTAGCATAAATCGGGACGGGAGAGTGACGCGTAGCGTCCATGCGGCCGATTTTTAGAACAAGGTCTAGACCCAATGACTAATCGCCAAGAGGCCCATAGAAATCCAGATTTTTTTGCCACTTAGAACGTCTATGGGTGGCCAAAGAAAATCGAACCCATAACAGAAGCTCTAGATAGAACCTTTTTACCATTAAACCACTACCACTTGGTTCCAAACATATAAACCTAACAGAACTTAATATATTCTATACAAATAAACCAACTAAATGTAACATGTTGCCAAATATGTAACACAAAGATGTTCAACAAAATATTCAGTTGATTTTTAAATATACAGTGGTTATAGTAAATAATTTGTGTATAATTATTTTATATATTTATAATATATTACAAAAATTATTATGTTAATTTTTATGTGGAGCTTCAAAAACATCAAGACTGCCTCTGGAGATTAAAAAGTCTCAATCATGTAACCCAAAAAAAAAGATCAATCAATCTTGTACGTTATAACATGTGCAGTTGATGTTCACAACTCACCCATCTGTCACTCTTTTTGCCATTTGTTAGTGAACTTTTAGTCTTTGTCCCAGATTATTCATCAATAATTGACGATCAATGCTTTTTACTGTTCAATCCTTTGAGTGTCGATTTAAAAAGTATATGACAATTTCACCCTCTTTTTTTCAGTGTTTAAGTCACCAGTAGCCATCACTGATCACTTTCAGAATTACCTAAATCGCTTCAACTTCTTATTTAAGAGCTGGAACAAATACTGAAGGATTAGTAGATTTTACGGAATTAAAAAACAAAACTACACAACTGATTTGCATCAGTAAATGTTAAATTTCGATGAATGATTTAATCGTGAGTATAAATGTTTATGTTACGAAATTCGAAACACAACTTGCGACTGATATTATGAAAGACTAAAACTTAGTAAAATGTCAACTCTCTCTTCTGACCCGCTTTCCAATTTCGAATCCTTGGGCCTCTGGCCACCGTGCTTACACCTTGTTTCTGTCGTCTCTCGCCGTCGGTGAAGAGCAAATCCATATCCTTTCCCTCCCACCCGACCCTCCGGACCCTGCAACCCATCTTTCCCTTTCCCAATACTCGCCTCTCTCCCCCAATCACCCAACTGCTCGATCCTTAACTGTTACTGCTAAGGCTCGTTCTAACCTCCCTGTTACTACTGTCCCTCCTGAGACTACCTCCTCAACTGACATAGAGAAGATCATTGCAGAACCCTCTTGTCTAGTCCCACCTACTAGTTCTGAGATTCTTAAATCTGAAAGTATTGTTGTTGAAAACCCTCAAACTGAAAACTTCTATGTTCTCCCTCCGAAGAACTCCTTCCCCCTTCACACTAACAAAGCCTCATCCCCCCCCCACCTAACCAACATCCCATAACCCAAACTGCTGGTGACGCTACACTGCTGGTGACGCTACACTGCTGCTTCCGTTGGCTACTAAATACACAATTGAGGTGCTCCCCCCCTGTAGTTCCAGTGCACGACAAGCAAAGTCTTCCTACTGAGCCATCTCTGGTGGAAAAGATTTGAAGACAAAACACTAAAACGGCTACCACCAGTTACCATCTCTGCTTCTGGTCGCCCTTCAGTTCTCATCACTGATGTTGTGTTCCAAAAAGGTGCAGATCATCATAAGGACTTCATTGTCTGTTGTTTCAATGGACGACCTCCTCCCTATAGCCAAATACAAAGTGTGTTGAATCATATGTGGGGAAAAGGTAGAAAACTGGAAATACACAACAATCCTGCTCAAAGAACAGTTTTGGTGAGGATTCAAAGTGTCTACCTCAAGCAAAAGATCTTGGAAAAAGGATACTGGTACGTCGGAGACTCGATGTTCTATGTCGTTCAATGGACGTTTCTCCACTCTGCTCAATCTCTAACTCCAAAGTCCATCCAGCTCTGGGCACATCTTACTGGAGTTCCTCTTGATTTGCGCCATCAACAAGGACTAAGCTTGGTCGCCGGCCTCGTTGGTGAGCCAAAAGAGACAGACGACTTTACCAAGAACTTAGTGAGCTTAACTTTATCACATGTCAAAGTGGAGTTGGACTTGACAAAGCCAGCGCCTGATGTGGTAGAGTTTACTCGGGAATCAGGATAGGTTGTGGAAGTCTTAGTGACATATCCATGGTTGCCTCCTACCTGTTCTCACTGTAAGGAGCTCGACCATATCGCTAAAAACTGCCTTTTGATCCCTCTCCCTCAAAAAGCCCCGCCCCATCAAACTAAAAAACTCCCCACCCCTAGCCCAACTACCAAAACCTATGTGCCCAAACATCCGAAAAACTCCACTCCTAACTCTACACCTTCAACCTCTTCACCACCAACTAATTCCACTCCTTCCATCCCACATCCAACCAACTCTGCTCCCTCTACCTCAACCTTTACTCCCTTACCTGCAGCCACTTCAGTCTCCCTCCCTCCACCTGTCCCAGAAAAAGCAATTACATTATCAACCAAATTCCTTCATCTTCCTTCTACTACCCGGGTTTTTATTGCTACTATCTCTGATTTTAATACAGAAAACAGCCCTCCCAATCCTAGACTTCGACAATCCCTAAAGCGATCTCGCTCTGATCCTACCTTATCCCCACCCAACTCTTCTTTTTTGCCACCAGCTCATGTTGCCAAAGCCACAAATATTAACCGTCCTCTTGTTGCGCCTCTTCTCTTAACCCTACCATCTCTATCTGACCATAACCCCTACTCTCTTTTGGCTACTGACTCCTCCTTATTCCAAGGGAAGTTACCCTATTTATCTTAGATGTGTACAAAACTATTTTTTTGGAACGTCTGCGGTCTGAATGACTCGGATAAGCATACCCCTTTTTGTAATTGGCTAAAAACCCATCAACCTATTTTCGGTACTATCTTAGAATCTCATATAAAAGATCAGAATCTGGCCCAGATCATGACTTCTCTCTGTCGTGGCTGGAATTATGTTTCAAACCATCTCTAAGATGAAGATGGTAGAATAATTGTCATTTGGAAGGATCCAGTCAAAGTTCAAGTGCTGCATCAATCAACCCAACAACTCACTTGCGAAGTCCATCTCCCTGCAACTGCTCCTTTTATTTATACCGCAATCTATGCTTCAAACCAAAGAGTAGAGAGAGCTGGCTTGTGGGTTGAACATCTCCATCTACACCAACTACTGGACCTTGTGAACCTTCCCTAGATAATAGGAGGTGATTTTAATCAGATAATACACCACTCTGAACATTCTCTCTTTGAGGTTAACTCAATTACACCTCATATGACTGAATTCAGAGACACTCTCCACCAGATGGGAATGTTCGACCTTAGATTCCAAGGACCCCTTCACACTTGGTCTAACCACCAACCGGAGAGCCCCATTGCAAAGAAACTCGACCGTCTTCTTGTCAACTCGAACGTCATATCCCTTTTCCCAAACAGTGTCGCTACTTTCCTCCTAGACCTTGCCCACCAATTACCCTTAGCCAGAACTAAGCCCTTTAGGTTCTTCAACTACCTTACTAAGCACCCGCTCTTTCACCAGACGGTACTTGAGGCCTGGAACCAAGCCGGAAGCTTGGCATTCACTCTCACAAATCTCTGTTTGAAGCAAAAAAATGTTAAAGGAGTGTTAAAAAATTTAACAGAGAGAACTTTTCTAATATTCAAGTGAGGGTTTTGGAAACTAACAGTTTGCTTCAAGATGTGCAGGTACATGCCTTGTGAACCCCTTCTACCCATCTGTTTGAAGAAGAACGACAACTCCATCAAAAGTGGTTGTTCCTGCGGCAAATAGAGGAATGTTACTTTCGACAATTGTCAAGAGTTAACTGGATGAATGAAGGAGATCATAACACATCTTACTTTTTCAGGATCTTTCAAACGAGGGCTAGTTATAACACTATCCGATCCTTCTTGCTTCCTTCTGGTGTGTTGTTGACTGACCCCCTCCAAATGAGTCTCCATGCAATAACCCACTTCCGCAACCTCCTTGGGCCAGACCTATTGTACCCACCAATCATACAATCTGGTCATAGCTGGTTTGCTGAACTGTCGGGATTCAGTCCATCAGAGGCCCATGTTACTGCAATGACCTCGCTGCCAACTGCGGAGGAGATTCAGAAACTAATATTCAAGCTCAACCCCAACAAGGCGCCTGGAACTGATGGACTCACTTCTGATTTCTACAAGTCATTGAGCATTCTAGGGATAGAGATGGTCTTAGCGATAGCGCACTTCTTTCACTACCCTTTCCTGCCTGCTTCAACAAACTCTACAATTCTTGCTCTTGTCCCAAAGCGCCCTGGAGCTTCAAGCATATCTGATTTCCGGCCAATAAGCTACCTCAACACCCTTTATAAGGTCATAGCTAGACTACTTGTCAGGAGGATCAAACCCATACTTCCAGAGCTTATTGTCCCTAACCAGAAAACCTTCGTAAAAGGGAGATTAATAGTGGAGAACACGGTGCTTGCAGGAGAACTTGTAAATGGCTACCACCGCAAGACAGGCCCTAAAAGGATAACTATTAAGGTGGATATAGCGAAGGCCTTCGACACTCTCTCCTGGGAATTTCTTTTCAGCTGCCTTGAAGGTCTCCAAATGCCGCCACTTCTCCTCAGCTGGCTGAGAGCCTGCATATGTACTCCCAACTTCATCATCGGTTACAATGGTAGAGTACATGATTACTTCGAAGGAAAGCAAGGACTAAGACAGGGAGATCCCCTTTCTCCCTATCTCTTTGTTATCGCAATGAACATGCTCTCGCTAATGTTGAACAAGGATGCATCCGACTACAAGATCAAATACCACCATAAATGTAGTAAGTCCAAGCTCACTCATTTGTGCTTCGCTGACGACTTGCTGATATTTACGGATGGTTTCCTAAGCTCTGTTCAGCATGTTCTTCAAGTTCTAAAGGAGTTCAAACTGCGGTCTGGTCTCGCTGTAAGTGTACAGAAGTCTTCGTTCTTCGCTTCGGGACTGTCTCAACAGGAAATATATGTCATCAAGGCCTCTACAGGAATGCCAAATGGTACTCTGCCAGTGCGCTATCTCGGTGTACCGCTCTGCACAAAGAAGTTAACAATAGCAAACTGTGAGGCTCTCATACAACAAGTTAAATCAAAGTTCACTTCTTGGAGTGTTAAGACACTGTCGTTTGATGGGAGACTACTCTTAATCAAGACGGTCATTGGTGGCATTACAAATTTCTGGTGTTCAACGTTCATCCTTCCTAAGGCCTGTGTAAAAAGAATAAACTCTCTTTGTGGTTTGTTTCTCTGGAAAGGAAGACTCGATGCTAATCATTCGGCCAAGGTCTCATGGGAGGTGGTGACTAAAGAGAAGTCTAGTGGTGGTTTGGGGATAAAGGACTTGTTAACTTGGAATAAGTCGTGCTGTATAAAACTGATATGGTTACTGTTCTTTCAGGCGGGATCAATATGGGTGGGATGGTTTAAGAAAGAAGTTTTAAGAGGTTATCTATCTAACTTCTGGACTATGAAACCTTCTACTACAAACTAGTGGCTTGTAAACAAGATTTTCAAGCTAAGAGATGAGGTTTATACTTAGATCAAGATGAAGGTTGGCAATGGAGAATCATGTCGATTCTGGTCGGATATCTGGTCGCCTTTTGGAAAGCTGTTTGAGTATCTACTCCCAAACCAAAGATCTGGAATGGGTATAAGACCATCAAAGACTCTTGCGGACCTTTTTTCAATGGTAGCTGGAGACTCCCTCCTCCACGCTCTGAGGGTATGGTGCAACTGCATATATTTTTGACAACCTTAAGTCTGACTGGGATGGAGGATGATTACGAATGGGTGGTCAATGAGAAACTGTCAACGAGATACAACACAAGTGGGATCTATAGGAAGCTGAGAGATAGTGAAGAGGAGGTACCTTGGGCGCCGATCATTTGGACTGCAGGAGGAATTCCACACCACAACTTTCTAACTTGGCTATTTGTGCTTGATGATTGCCCTACTAGGGATCGAATCATAAGCTGGGGACTCCAGTCATACTCGGTTTGCCTTCTCTGTAATCACACGGCAGAATCAAGGGACCACTTGTTCTATCTCTGCCCCTACAGTTGGTCAATTTGGTTAGAAATTTCTAGAAGATGTCAACTACAACCGTACAGACACTGGGATCAATCTGTGATTCAATTGCAGTCTCTCCAAGGAAACAAAACAATGAAGCGTCTCACTTTGCTTTGTTGGCAATCAGCAATATACTGGATATGGCAAGAGAGAAATAAGAGGCTCCACAACAATCAATTCCGCGCCCCGGATGCGATCATTCGCCTTATCACTTGCCAGATCACGGATCGTATAAGCAGCTACCGACTCAAATCTCTGATCGCATCATCGAGGTACATGCAGTTTTGGCTCTCGACAGAAACATAATTGTGAAAGTCGTTTGATTTCCTCACTTCTTTTGGGTTCTGGGCCTATCTGATCTTTTATGTTATGGGTTCAACTATGGGTTTTTTACTGATGTGGGACTATAGCCATGAATATATCCATGGGCTTGTAAAACAATTGATTTCTTTATATATATTATGCAAGCCTTCAGTCAAAAAAAAAAAAAAACTTGCGACTGATGTAGTATAGTTAAGCAGTTGAATACCAGTAGCAAGTATCAATTAAGCTCGGTTAGGATTATATTGCATTTTGTTGAATTTACAACATTTAGAGGGTGTTATTGGTTTATGTATTTTAATGGATTTCAAAATTTAAACTAAATTCAGTGTTATTGGTTCTATGATTTTAAAATTCAAATTAAAATACACTGTTATTGGTTTTATGATTTTGAAACATATTTTAAAATCAAGTGTTATTCAATGGCAAGTATTTATTTAAAGATTTGATTTAGAATTGGATTTGAGTGGATTTTAAAGTGTTATTAGGGTGAAAATACAAAGGAACAAATATCAAATTGAACCTTGTTATTTTGATTAGATTTGTATTATTAGGGTTTCTCAGTTTTTACGTGGTTCCCCTTCGGTTACATCATGACACCATCACATGGGTGGTGAGATACCAATCGGTTCTCTGCTAAACGTTTGTGGGAAGCTATTAGGCCAAGACAAGGTCTACTCGTAGGGGCTTTAGATTGTCTGGCACAGTGCTGTCATTCCTAAGCATTTTTTCAAATGCTTGGTTGTTTCTTTTAAATAGGAATTCAACATTACTGAAAGTAAAAGCTTGGAATCAAGATACTGATAGAAAAAGTATTTGTCTACTTTGTGGTCTCCGGGATGAATACAAAGATCAATTGGAGTTGCTGGACTAGTGTGTGCGCCAAAATCCGGATTTCAAGTGATACCAAGGGTCTGGGATCAGGCTGTGCAGTGGTTACTCTCTCTGCCGCGAAACAGTCCTGCAATTGTTGCTATTATCCAGGTTTGGACATCGATAGGTTCATTTACAAGGTATGGAAAGAACGTAATAGACGTCGTCTACATGATAGGACGACTTGTCCTGAGACAGTAGTGACTCGGACTATCATCTACTTAGTTAAGGACAAGGCCTACTTCTCTTGCTAACACATGATATTCTCTTGGAGATGATCTTCAATTCTTTTGGTCTTCCAGACTGTAACTTATGTGCAACAATGCTTCAGTGTTGTTTATGTCTTTCTTTCACTCAGATTTGTAATTCTTCCTACGTCATGTGTAAATGGCTTCAAACTTAAGCATGTTCCCTCCTCGTTTTAGTTAAAAATTCATTTGAGTGATTTATAACAATTCACTTATTTTGATTCTAAAATTCATACTATAGTAATTCTCAAATCCACTTATTTGGTTTGAAAATCATTGAATTTATCAAAGATTTCTAAATCTAAAGAAAATTTGTAAATCCATTAAAGTAGTAGAACCAATAACCCTTACTTAGGTTGTCAAAGTCCATCATTAAGTCAATGGTCCAAGCATATCATCATCAAGAAATTAATATGATCGTTAATGCTCCTCCACCAACACCGTTCTTTTTTTTTCTCCCTCCTGTTGTGTGGTTGTTCGTGTGTCCTTTCTATCCTGTAACAGTTGATAAGTACATATCTCAAACATATTTGGAAGCATCAGTCATATATTAATCTAATCTCGTTATCGTTCCTAAAATTCCGTATATCAACGACGAAAACTTAGTTAGAGTTTGACTTGGAATCTAATTATTTGATGCATGAACAGAATTTTAATAAGCAAATATTATTAGTTATAATAATATTAAAGAGAGCATTTTCAATATTAAAACATGCGTACTTTAGTTTCTTTTTCTTCAAACTTACTTCTCTGTATATTAAGTTTACTACATTGGATACAAAAGGTGTGACATCTATTTTTGAGCCAAAAAATAGTGACATCTTTATGAAAAAATAGAATTTCAAAAAATTTAGATAATAGAACAACATGAAACGATTTTTCTTGATCTGATGGTGAATTGGTGTTTTCTGATATAATAATTGAGCAATTAGGGTAAAGTGTATATTTTTTTTTTTTGAAAAGAAAAGGTTAAACCCAGACCTATTAAAAACACAGACCTAATCTCCGGGTAAAAGGTGCAGCCCACGAATAGACCTTTTCCCGGGTATTCAAGTGGGCCGAACTCTTTCCCTTACCACTTGACCACAAGCTCTCGGTCAAAGTGTATATATATTTTTTAATTAAAATATATTAATTCAACTTTTTTAAGGGAAATCGGAAAACTGACAACCCTAACACGGAGGTTCCCCGGAGAAACATCAGAGATCTAGGTTACAGGTAAAGTGTATTTAAAAAGTATTGAATATTGTTAAAAAATATTATGAAGTTTGTAAAAAGATGTATTATGAGGAGTAATGGTCTGGGAACCAGGGTCGTTTGGACCTGACTGTTTAAGATAGGTAGGTGTGATAGACGCCACTTTTACCGGTTAGACTCTAGGACCTGCCGTTTGTTAGTTATTCTGAAAAACTTAATGGTTTACGTACTTTTACTGACCTTTCTGATGCAGCTCTTCTGGTAAAGCATGTACAAGTAGGGCTGGATAAATTGTCCGTAAATTTTGGTTCTATTTGTTATTCATTTCGATTCGAACCGATAAATCTAGATATTTGTAACTATACAAAACAAAGCAAATATTAATATGCAATATTTATAAAAACCGAAATAAATCACAAATACTAATATTTTAGGTACAAATATCAGATCCGATCCGATCGTGCCCACCCCTATGTACAAGTACATTGATCAAATGAGCTTATTCTTAAGGACATCTCCAACCCTACTCTTTTTTTTATTCTAAACTTCATTTTGGAGTAAAATCGTCTCCAACCTCGCTTCATATTCAACTCCAAAATGGAGTAATGACTAGGGTTACTCCATTTATGGAGTAATCTTACTCATTACTAAATTTTGGAGTTGAACTTTTTTTATTTATGAAATGGTGCTTTTAATCTTGAATATTTTTATTTCATACTTATATAATATTTAAAATAATACAATAACATGATAATAAATAAAATACTCCACAAAATATTATTTGATGGTTTTACATAAAAGATGCATAAAATAATAAAAATCAAAACTAAACATAAATATTTTATAATTTTATATAATATAATATAATATAATACAAATAAGTGATTTAACAATTCTGTAAACTGTTTTTGGAATCGGTGAAGTATCGTTCAATAGGAATAGATGTGTTTATTTATCTTGTGGGTCAACATTTCGATTGATAATATTTGTACTTGTTAAAATTAATATATGCACAAACATCTGGATCAAGTACATAATTTAAATTTAAAAACAAAACTTTGTTTTCTTCTTTTTGTTCTTTTAATGCATTATTTTGTTTTTGAATTATAAAAATTGCATATGATGAAAATTACACCAATTGAAGTTGGAAGAAAATCTCTAACTGTATTTTTATTAATAAATGTTTAATTTAAATAAAATATATTTTTATGAAAGTTTTGTAAATATAAAATAGTTAGGTTAAGTAGGGGTTATTGGTTGTTGTATTTTAATGGATTTGAAATTCCGAACTAAATCTAGTGTTATTAATTCTATGATTTTCAAATATGTATTAAAATCATGTGTTATTGGTTTAATGATTCATAAATTCTGTATCAAATCAAGTGTTATTCAATCGTACGGATTTACTAATATATTTGATTTTATAATGGATTTGAATGAATTTGTTTGGATTTTTTAGTTAAAAATACAAAGATTCAAATCCGAGAAAAAACCTCTGGATTTGCATATTTTACTTGGATTTATAAATACTATAAGGATTTCTAAATCAATCAAAATATATAAACCAATAACACCTCCTAATTGTTAAATTATTATAAGTTGAAGATAGTACTAACAATTATTAACTAAATAAAAAGGAAATCATTTGTGAATATTTTTTTGGAGTAAACAATGGAGTAATATATTGGAGTAAAATCCAACTCCAAAATGGAATTACATCATTTTGGAGTAAAAATTGGAATAATACATTAGAGATGCTCTAAGTAACTAAAAACCACTAACTTACCCCAAAAAATACTGGAAAACTGTGTGCAATAATATATACCTATATATTTATATATATAAAAATATGTTTGTCTCTCTGCTAAGCTATCCACGTGGAAAGTCACTCTCTGACAGACCGACACATGTTCGTCTTCTGTGAAACGCGGCACATCACTTGAGCTTATCGGTACTGGGTTTTATTTCTTTGGTTGGGCTTGAGTTTAACTTTGGGCTTATACTATGAACAATTGACAGGACTTTTTACTCTTTAATATTATTGATGAATGTGTTAATTATTTTTTAATACATAGTCGATAAAAAAACACACATTACGATATGGACGTTATATTATCATCAAAGCAATTTTTACCCTATGTACCTAATCCTGTGATAATTTATAAAGTAGCAACGAATCTATGAGTTCAGCAAATTTGCAATTACCTACGTCAGAATTTTAAGTATATAAACAGTCAACAGTAGTGTGTTGAATAATATATTCATATGATTTAAAAGCCTTCACAAATTTTTATTTTTAAACATACACCAAAAACTTTATGAAAGTAAATATCCATTCATTTTCTCAACCACTTCAAATACCACCAATGCCAAAAAAAATTTAATCAAGTGCACGAAAACTATAATATATTTAAAACTACAATAAATACATTAGTTAATGAAAAATCCTTTTTAAAAAATATTATGGATGTATACATATATATTATGAGAAATATATAAAAGGAAATAAAAGTAACAATAACTTGAAGAACAAAATGTATAAGACTGAGAATATTTATGATTTGTGGTCTAAGATATATTCAACTTATTGTCCTAATCAAGGTGAAATAGACATTGAATAATATTTTTTTAAAAATTATATAGACATTGAATAATATTTTTTAAAAAATTATATATACATAGAAATATTTTTAGTGGTAGGGTATATTTATAATTTCCAATATTTGGCCAAATAAAAAAAAAAGAAACCTGCTTGTATATAACCTTGAAAAGAAAACTACTTTAAATAACTTAATCAAAACAACAACCACGTACAACTAAACCCGATGAACGTCCCAACCTCAAAAGAAAAATGGTATAAGATCAAAAATCTCAAGACATGACATATAGTTTTGTACTAACAGCTTACCAACCAATTTAATTTACATAGTTCGTTCAACAGTAATCAAAGCAAATATTGGCAGCTTCATAATCTATTTAGTATTCAAATACATTAACATGTACAATATTTAACTAATATGTATATTTTTATATGATATAAATTTATATTAAACATTCATTCTAACTGTTTAAATTGTTTTTAAATTTCCATCCCGTCCGTAAGACGGGCCGGCCCTAGTATCACAGATAATAGATACACCTTGTTTATACGAGGTCGTTTTCGTAATTATTTATTTAGTAGTATTACTTTTTTCTTGTATATCTTTTTGTACTAGCTTGAAAGACTGAATATATTTCTAGTTAATGAAAATGGTAGCGCTGACATATGAATTGCTTCCAAAAGTTCCCTAAATCTTATGCCCATATTTAGGATTATTCAATTGGTTATTTGAAGCCAATTATTTAATATATGTATAGATTGATTCGATATAAGAAACGTACTTGAATAATTAACGACGACTGTGTATAATTTGGTTTTGTAAGGACGACATAATTTATTTATCACAAATCGTAATTAATCATTCGTGT
The DNA here is from genome assembly GCF_000695525.1 of Brassica oleracea var. oleracea. NCBI lineage: Eukaryota > Viridiplantae > Streptophyta > Magnoliopsida > Brassicales > Brassicaceae > Brassica > Brassica oleracea. The sequence goes on from NC_027753.1 coordinate 35,270,694, forward strand.
TTGGACTTATTCGAGGAAGTTGTGTCCAGTCATGATTTATGCAACCAGAAAGATACAAATACACTAAGTCACAAGAAGGTCACGACATTCTTTGTCTCAGCCATTTATTCAAATGGGGCTTTAGCTGTGTTTACCTATTAGGAAATTAGGATAATTTCCATTACTTAGAGATATTGCCAAATCATTCTAGGATATGTTCCAATTCTGTTTCAGGAATATTGTCCAAAACTCTTGTATAAATATGATGCACGATACATTGTTTATCATAAGAAAGTTTTTTGATAATCTTGTGGTGCAAGATTTACATGGTATCATAGCAGAAAATACTGAGACCTAATTTGTCTTGAGTTCAAGTTCAACGTCGTGTTCCTGGAGTTCGAAGTTCGAGTTTCCAGCAGTTTGTTAGTTTGTTGAAGTATTGGATCGTGTTCGTTGTGTGACGACTTTCGATCATGGTTGCAACAGAAGGGCCAGAGACGATGTCTCAAACCGGAGTCTCCGAAGGAAAATATGCTGAAGTTAAAACACCGTACTCTCTCTATGCCTCCGAAAATCTTGGAGCTATGATTACATCGGTGGTGTTGAAGAGAGAGAACTACAATGAATGGTCTAGTGAGATGACGAATGCACTCAGAGCAAAGCGAAAATTGGGTTTGATCGAGTGAACAATACCTAAGCCCTCGCCGAATGATCCAAACTTAGAGATGTGGCATTCAGTTAACTCGATGATTGTTGGATGGATTAGAACATCGATTGAGCCTCGTGTTAGGTCCACGGTCACGTTCATTCAAGATTCACACAAGTTTTGGGAGAATCTTAGAAAACGGTTCTCAGTTGGGAACAAGGTGAGAATTCATCATCTTAAAGAGCAACTAGCAGTTTGCAGACAGGAAGGACATGCAGTTATTGATTACTTTGGGTGTTTGTCGAAGCTGTGGGAAGAACTGGACATGTATAAGCCACTTCCATCGTGTACCTGCAGTGCGATTGCAGAGTTTGAGAAGGATATAAAAGAGAAGAAGATACATCAGTTTGTTATGGGTTTAGATCAAACTCGATTTGGGGGAATGTGTCAAGGAATCATCTCATCTGACTCGACACTTGACATTGGTGAAATTTACTCCAAAGTTGTTAGAGAAGAACAACGCCTCAACTCGATTAGAGAACACGAAACACAACAGAATGTTGTAGGCTTTGTGGCCAAGAAGGAGCTCGGATCAACCAATGGAGATCAGACGACGCCACATACAGATTCTGGAAGAAGAAATCGTGTTACTCAGTGTGCTCATTGCGGTCGCAGTGGTCATGACAAGGCAAACTGTTGGCAGTTAGTCGGTTTCCCGGACTGGTGGGAAGATCGAGCAAACAGAGGAGACAGAGGAAGTAACAGAGGTGGCGCCAGAGGTGGACGTGGACGAGGTGCATTCCCGTCCGATCGGAAAAGGAGCAGTGGAGCCAAAGCGCATGCTACCACATCTAACTCTTCGTCGTTCCCAGAGTTCACACAGGAACAATGGAGAGCACTGTCACAATTGCTTTCCGAGAACGCAAACTCTTCTTTCGACAAACTCTCTGGTAAGAGTAAGTTTGGTGATCTTATTCTGGATACGGGAGCTTCGCATCACATGACCGGTGAAATCTCGTTCCTAGAAAATGTCGAGAGCATAGCTCCGTGTCCGGTGGGCTTTGCAGATGCCAATAAGACTTTTGCCACGCATGTTGGAAGTTTTAAACTTTCAGATCGAATTGTACTCGATCGGGTGCAATTTGTGCCAAATCTGAACAGCTCTCTTATATCAGTTTCGAAGTTACTGAAACAAACAAACTGTTTTGCATTACTGACTGATACTTTATGTGTCTTACATGATCGTTTCTCGAGGACCCTGATTGGAGCCGGTAGAGAGCGAGATGGGGTGTATTACTTTAAGGACGTCATAGCTGAAAGGGTTCATCGCATGGCTACTCCAGTTGTCAGTGCAGTGGATCAGTTACGGTGGCACCAGAGGCTCGGACATCCTTCATCTTCAGTTTTATCGGTTTTACCTATGTTTTCTTCAAATAAACTTACTACCCTTGGTCCTTGTGACACATGTTTTAGGGCGAAGCAAACTAGAGAAGTATTTTTTGATAGTCTTAATAAAACGAATGAGTGTTTTGCTTTGATTCACTGCGATGTTTGGGGACCATATCACACTCGTGCCTCCTGTGGAGCCGTTTATGTTTTAACCATTGTTGATGACCATTCACGTGCTGTCTGGACTTATCTGCTACTCGAAAAGTCAGAAGTACGAACAGTCCTTTCAAGCTTCTGCGGGATGACTGAGAAACAATTTAATAAAGCTGTTAAGATCGTACGTTCAGACAATGGAACATAGTTTATGTGTCTCTCTCGATTCTTTCGTGAGAATGGGATCCTTCACCAAACATCGTGTGTTGGAACACCACAACAGAATGGACGTGTCGAAAGGAAACATCGACATATTCTAAACGTTTCTCGAGCACTCTTGTTTCAGAGTAGTCTACCAGTAAAGTTTTGGGGCGAGGCAGTAATGACTGCGACCCATATACACCTAGAGGTAAACGCATATACACTTCTTCCTTAAGATCACCATGAAGAAATGTGTTATGAACGTCCATTCGGTGAACTTCCCACTTCTTAGCCGCAGCAATGCGGAGAAGCATACGAACCGAGCCCATTTTGATAACTGGGGCAAATGTTTCCTCAAAAGTCTTATTGCCATACACGATCTCGTGTTTCAAAAGAAAAAAAAGATTTAGTTGTCTACTTAAAAGGTAGTTTCATATAGGAATATAAAATAAAAATAAGACATCTATTCTATTAAAAGAGAAGTCATGACTTAATTCATGTGTGATTATTTAATTTGGACCACCCCTTAGAAAGTTGTTAAAATTAATTTTTGTATAAATATTTAAATTATTTGAATTATTCTAAGACAAATAAATCAAATAGATATTCCTATATTTACTCTAAAATTATATCTGAGTAAAATCTTTTTATATCTTTTTATTTACAATATAAATATAAATATATATATATCATTTTTTATTAAAATAAACCTTTTAAATATTTAAGTAATTTCGTGTTTGTTTAACATAAATGTATATTCGTTTTTCACTTAAACAAAACTTTTAAATATTTAGTTAATGTCGTGTTTATTTTAAAATTAAATTTATATTTATTTTAACTAAAACAAAATTTTAAAATATCTAACTAATTTTCTAATTATAACTAAACACATGTACATTTTTGTATTAATCTGCGATACTAATTTAATATAATTTTTTTTAATAATTTTTTTGATTTTTCAGTAGTAAAATTTTTCAATTTAGAATTTTGTATCACATGATTTAAAATATGAAAAAATTTAAAACAAATAAATTAAATTATTGGATGTGAACTATAAAATTGTTGTGTATTAAAATGTTATATTAAACAATTAGTAATATGGTAAATATTACAATTAATCATGTAAAACAAATAATTATGTGTGTAAAAATAAAATAATCATCCGCACGGTTGTTCGGGTCAAGATCTAGTTTTAGTCTTATAATAAGGGGAATTAGATGACAATTTAACTAAATCAAAACGGTAATTCTTAATTCCTTATATCATAAAAGTTCAGATTTGAGTTTATCTGGAAAAAATAGATGACAAGCGACGTGTGTAATGAAGCGGAATTAGACCGTATCTTAGTGGTGAGACTAGGCTGAAGATTATGTTCCTGTAAGGAGTAATTGATTGTTGCCTACTTCAGTGGACAAATGAGTAAACCTAACAACATCATATAGAGACACTCGACGCCATTAACCAAATTCCATTTGAGCCATCTAATCCCTTGGTGGATCTTCTTTGTTTCCAGCCCATCTTGTCTGCATAATTTTTTAATGATTGATTTCTTTACTTTTATTTGTTGAACACCAAAAAAATATGGGAATTTCGAATTTTATTTTGATATCCAGCTATTATTTTTTTATTATTGGCTAGGGTTTATTCGCTATTCTTCATATTACGAAAATGGATTCGTTCGAGATTGTGAAAAAAAAGTAAATTAAAATATACAAAAGCAAAGAGGAGGGGACAAAATGTCTGTAATGCCCATCTCCATAAGTTGAATGCCACATGCAGACCTTCTTTTAAAGATCTAACTTAGATGCTATATCTGTACAAGTAAAACTGTTGCAGACTTCAGTTTTACAACTAACTAGCATTTAGTATTTGAGGGATACAATTCTAGTGACTAGTTATGATAATGTTATATATTTGCATTTTATATCACGTTATTTTATCACCTAACACGTTGTGTTCTATATGTACAGCTAAAAAAATGTAATCAAGTGTTTATAATTACTGAGCCATACAGCAACAACTATCAGCGAATAAGAATAATATTTGCGCTAAACGATTGAATGTAACAGGTTACCTTTAGTCATTTACATAAATGAAACACTAAAGTCACTTAGCATATTTACCCAAATACACTTGTATGATTGTTCTCAGACGAGAGCAACTATATAAAAATGATGATAACTTTTACAAAAAATAAGAACTTAAAATATAATAAAATAAATAATTGCGTAAAAAGAAACTTTGGGTTGTCAAGTATTTGCTGTATAAAGAGGTGTAAAGTGGCCATCCTTCCTTAAATTATATCCTCAAAGCCAAAGTTGCTCACTCCTTCACACACACACATAACAGCTCCAAGTCCCCTCTTTAGTCCACCGGAAGGAAGAAGATGATCTCATGGCACGACCTCTATACGGTCCTCACGGCCGTGATTCCCCTCTACGTCGCTATGATCCTCGCCTACGGCTCTGTACGGTGGTGGAAAATCTTCTCCCCCGACCAATGCTCCGGAATAAACCGTTTCGTCGCCATCTTCGCCGTCCCTCTCCTCTCTTTCCACTTCATCTCCACCAACAACCCTTACGCCATGAACCTCCGTTTCATCGCAGCAGACACCCTCCAAAAAATCCTCATGCTCGCCCTCTTGGTTCTCTGGGCTAACTTCACCCGCTCCGGTAGCCTCGAGTGGAGCATCACAATCTTCTCCCTCTCCACGCTCCCCAACACGCTCGTCATGGGGATCCCTCTCCTGATCGCCATGTACGGCGAGTACGCCGGATCGCTCATGGTCCAAGTCGTCGTCCTCCAGTGTATCATATGGTACACGCTTCTCCTTTTCCTCTTCGAGTTTCGCGGCGCCAAGATGCTCATCATGGAGCAGTTCCCCGAGACGGCCGCTTCCATCGTTTCGTTCAAGGTCGAATCCGACGTCGTTTCACTCGACGGGCACGATTTTCTTGAGACGGACGCGGAGATAGGAGACGACGGGAAGCTCCACGTCACCGTGAGGAAGTCAAACGCCTCACGCCGCTCTTTCTGTGGACCTAACATGACTCCACGGCCCTCGAATCTCACCGGAGCTGAGATTTACAGCTTAAGCACCACTCCTAGAGGCTCAAACTTCAACAACTCAGATTTTTACTCGATGATGGGCTTCCCCGGCGGCCGTTTATCCAACTTCGGCCCAGCGGATATGTACTCCGTGCAGTCTTCTAGAGGCCCCACTCCAAGACCTTCGAACTTCGAGGAGAATAGCGCTATGGCTTCCTCCCCGAGGTTCGGGTATTATCCAGGAGGAGGAGGCGGGTCTTACCCGGCTCCGAATCCTGAGTTCTCTTCAACAACCGGCACATCTATTGCCAGTAAAGCCGTCAGTAAAAATCTTACGAATCCTCAAACGGGCGGCAAGGCGAACAATCATGACGCGAGCGCCAAGGAACTACACATGTTCGTGTGGAGCTCAAACGGGTCACCCGTTTCGGACCGGGCGGGTCTTAACGTATCCGATGGAGCTCCTGGTTCGGGATCAAACAACGAACAAGGTGCCAAAGAGATCCGAATGTTAGTCCCTGAGCAATCTCAGAACGGAGAGAGCAAAGGTTAGAACAAAACAGTTTCAGTAATGTCCAAAACTCCACGTGTCACTTCTAACTTCGGTTTTGTTATGTGTTATAGCTTTAGCTCGTCCGGCGAGTGGAGACTTCGGAGGTGAACGGTTTAGCTTCGCTGGAAGAGAAGAAGAAGGAGAGAGAGCAAAAGACGCCGAGAACGGATTGAACAAACATGCTCCTAGTTCCTCGGCGGAGCTACAATCAAAAACAGGACTGGGAGCCGCCGGAGGAGGCGAAGGGAGTCACGTGAAACATATGCCGCCGGCGAGTGTGATGACGAGGCTGATACTGATCATGGTGTGGAGGAAGCTGATCAGAAACCCTAACACTTACTCTAGCCTCATTGGCCTCATCTGGGCGCTTGTTGCTTTTCGGTTAGTAAATTAATAAAAAATATTATAATTATATTTCTTGAGTTTGAACCGTCCGGTTATCGGAGAAGTTTATTCCGGTTTTCAATATGAAGGTGGCACGTGGCAATGCCCAAAATCATTCAACAATCTATCTCCATTCTATCTGATGCTGGTCTTGGAATGGCTATGTTCAGTTTGGGTAATTCATCTTCCTACTCTGTTTTATTCCTTAAAAAAAACTAAAAGGTTGAAATTCCTTAATTTTGCATATTTTCGTTGACATATTTACCCGTTTACACGATAAAAGAATCAAATTACGTTAGTCCATAAAATTTATTATGATGTTTTGTCATTTTGAAGAAATATTAAAAGTGGAAATTAAAACTAAATAAAAAGTGTGGGGGATGGACCATCCAACATGTGGGGCAATAGAGTGAGCGTCTTATTATAAATTGTAATGGTGGACGACATGGTCTCGTGTCGTTAATAGTCGTCATGGTCCCCATTTTAATGGGAGTTGATTGGATTTATAGAGATATATTAAATTTATTTATCGACTAATTTTGAAATTATAAACTGTATGTGAAAAATCGTGAAGGGTTGTTCATGGCGTTGCAACCTAAATTAATCGCTTGTGGGAACTCAGTGGCAACATTTGCGATGGCCGTTAGGTTCCTCACCGGTCCGGCCGTCATGGCGGTTGCCTCTATAGCCATTGGATTGCATGGTGATTTACTACGTGTCGCCATTGTTCAGGTAAAAACTATATCTTACACTTTAATAATGTGATTTAGTAAATGAATAAACATTATTTGTTACTAATTTTTTGGGTTGTTGCAAGTAAAATAAAATACTTCATGTTTTTGTATGACTTTTTAAGGCTGCACTGCCTCAAGGGATTGTACCCTTTGTGTTTGCAAAGGAGTACAATGTTCATCCTGCTATTTTAAGTACAGGGTAAGTCATGGACTTTATGGTTAATATTGAAAAGATTACTAATGTCAATTTTAAAAAGAAATTAACATTGATAAACCGAATGAATTTGCAGGGTAATATTCGGAATGCTTATAGCGCTTCCGATCACGCTGGTTTACTACATTCTACTAGGGTTATAAGCTTTGGTTATGTGAACCCTTTAATGGATCAAATGTAGAGGGAGAAGGAAGACAAGAGAATGTTTCAACTTGTGTGTGGAGCAAACTAAAGCTTAGAGTATATAAGTAAAACTAGGGAGTAGCATGATTTAAGAATGATGATGCCAACATTACAAGCCAAGAAACCCTTACACATATAATATTGGGAGATAATAAGAGTGAGACGATTTGACGCAGATAATGAGGAGCAAAACATGGGGCAACGAGACAAAACAAATGTTAAATAAAAGATTAGAGGAAGAAGACAACTTGTTATTTTTGTAACTTTATTTGTTTTACACAAGTCCCTTTCTGTTATGTGTGTTATTTGCTTAGATTTCGGGTAGCGATTATTTGATTGCTGTGTAGTTTTTTTTTAGTGAAGAAAAGTGTGGTTTGAATCTTCACTGGTTCAAGTTTCAGATAAGCAAAATAACGCTTTTGAAGTTTTCTTTTTTTGCTAAATTTTGATCTTTTGAAGTAATATTAATCGTGCTAAATTGCTAAGATTTTAATAATTTTGTAATAGTGGATGGATTTACTGATCCTTGTCCGCTGTGATAATGAGAGTGGTAGTGGAAGAAATGAGTTAGGCTCTTTGGCACTAAAAGCATTCGTGTTATCATTAGTTTAAACTGATGAGCGATATAATTATAGTCCATGTGTAGTGTGCGGGGATGATGAAAAATTATTAAACAAGGCAAAGAAAAGGCAGAAAGATAACTAAAGCTCAAAAGCTTATATAAAAAAGTTTGATAAAAGATACCTTTTCTTTCCTTTTATTTATTTGTTTTCTTTTGAGTTTTTATTTATTTACTAAACAAAGTGGAGTACGTTTTCTTTTCCTTTTGTCAACAAAGTAGAAAATGCATATATAAAGTTAAAATTATAATGGATGAAACCCAATTTACAAATCTAAACTGATGTTCGGGGCAGTGCCTGAGTTTTCCAAAGTTAGAAGCTGTAAAAAAAATTGGTCGTAAAAATAGTGTTAAGCTGGTTTGAACTCACGAACTTGACATTTGAAACAGCTTATTCAGCCACTGAACCAACAAAAACTTTTGTCAAATTGACTTCCAAATTTGCTTATAAAGATATTGGGCTCAAGGATTTGACCAGAAAAATAAAAAAGATATTGGCTTCAAGTCCATGCTTGACCAGCTTGTGGTCAGACCCGGCCTGCTGATGTTGCACTTTTGAATTAAAAATTAATATTCCATCTAAAACTAAAAAGTTAATATACCATCACTGAGTATGTATAATCCCAGTTATAAATCTTATAACTTGCAATACTTTAAAATGGTAGAACACATTTAGTAGGCTCGATTGATTATAAATAAAATCGTATGTGATTTGGAAGTATCAGTGTTAAGATTGTCACTCCAATAAAAGTTTTGCATGTATTTATCAGAAAATTAAAAAAATTCAAGCCCTTTTTCAAATTTTAATTTTTTTTTTTAATTCCAACTTGCATGTCGTTTTTGTTTCGAAACCAGTAATTCAGACGTGAAAACGATGGCAGTAATCACTATTCAAGGATTAATAACTGATTAATCAAGTAATTAGTGGAAAAAACGTTGATTGGCCTCCGAGTATAATTGAATGTGTTGTCGCATTCAAATCGAAAGAAGTCTGTAAGCAGTTGATCCACCGTCACGGCTTATAAACTGGTCGGCTAATTTATAATTAAATTAATTATCAAGATTAGCAGTGTCTGCATTTTAAAAGTCTAATTGGACCAACATGCGTCGCACAAAAGCTGTAATGGGCTCCGTGCACCTCCATTTTAATAGTATAATATTAGATCTCTTTATTTTTAGCCTATAGTATTTCTTGTTCTTATCGAAAATTCGCCACGGAATCAGAAACATTTATCGGTATCTTCGTCATACATTTTGGACTTTGGATGGAAGGGGCTCGTCTCGATGATAGTAGTAATAGATTAGTACCATAACTACGAACGAGGCATATTAACTGAACCTCCCATAAAATGTAACACACTTTTCTTATTATTATTTGAGGTAGAGCTAGGTACATGTCCATATGTGTGTAGTTTGTGGACTATAAGCCAAATGATTAGAATATAAGAAATTTTTCATACGACTTTAGTAGTACCCGAATTCATAAAAATCATAACTTAGTTAGAGAAAATGTTTTGATCATCTTATTCCAAATGAAAAAAAAATCGGTTGATGATAAGCTAACTACTAAACAAAATGTATTCGAATATAATTCTAAAACTAGATGATAATCCGCGCACATGCGCGGAGTGAGTTTTTTTTAATAATGTTTATTTATGAAAAGATTTTAACATTTTGAAACACTAAAATTTTTATCGATTATAAAATGATGAATACAAATGTTGGTCTCTAAAATATATCATCGTTGAAGAGTTAACGTATTACATCTCATTTTAATTATTTTTAAAACTTCATATGCACAAAAATAAATTAAGTTTTGTGGCTGACACAAATCACCAAAACCAAATAGGCAACATCGATTTTATAATGACGAAAAAGGATTAGGTTTTCTGCTCTCGATTTGTTTACTATTGACTCTCCATAAGTGATTTCATTTTTTACCTCTATAGAATTGTGTTTTCGTTCTCGTCTTTGTTTCATTGATATGACTTAAGTTTTTTTTTTTTATTTCTTTTATGAATTCAGTGAATTACATAAGTGTCAATTAAAAAAATTGAACATCTGTAAAAATTAGTTTCACTACATATACATATCTAAGAATTAAAAATTTGAAAAAAAATCACCGGCAAACTATATTAACAGGTTAATGTTCAAATCCAATATATCAAATTGTTATATAATATAAGTGCAGACTCGAAATATAAATGTTTGTCTAGTATATATTCACCAGCTCGGTCTAAAAATCATCTAATTACAACAACAAAACAAATTAGTTATTTCATCAGTTCAGGTAATATCTGAATCCGAACGGGTAATATCCGAATCCGAATGGATATCCGAAGATAACCAAACATAAGTATAGTTAACTCTATATTTCTAGTTTATTTCTCTCATTTTATTCAACATATTTATATTAATGATTCTTGTTGCTCAAAATTAGATAATATACATATAATTATGGATAAAATCATTTGCTACTCGCTTAAAATACATATCAAGTTCTTGTTTCTTGTATTAACAAAAGTTGCATCTAAAATTTCAAAACAACAACTAAATTAGTGTCTTTCTATTTTTAAAGTTTTATCTCCAAACCTATTAATAGTTTAATTTTTTTTAAATTAAAAAACAGTTAAGTTAAAATATATTTTAAATACAAAAACTTAAACAATAAATAATTTATTTTTTTCTTCAAAATTTAAATATGTACCCGACCCAAAATATCTGAATCCGAACATAAAATACCCGAATCGGAACATAAAATACCCGAACCCGACTCAAAGTGTAGAAATACCCGAACGGATTCTATACCTTTATACTGAAATATCCGAGACAGGCCCGAACGTGTATCTGAACGCCCACCCGTATGATATATGATCATTTGTATCTTGTTTGAACAAAAAAAAAGTTAAACCATTGATCACAATTTTTTTAATGTGGTACTTTTACCGTTTTTAATAATTTATAGTCGTTATAAAAAATTCAAAATATAACATATAAGAAAAAATCTAATTATTTTTATTATATGCTTAATGTGATTGTCTAATTTTTTTAATAGTATAAAATTAAACAAAAAATAGAGAGGTTAAATTTTTTTTTTTATCAAATATGTATTATTCATAATCATTAATTGTCATATATATGTTAACCATATTAAGTAATTTCGTATTTTTTATTTAAGGAAAGAAAAAATATTCTTTTGTACACTATTAATTAATTTGATAGTTAGTTTAATAGAAAACATAGTATATGTTTATATGGACCAACTTATTTTTTTAACAATTCTAAGAATCATTCTCGTGATGACACGTGGCTACGAAAACATGTTGTAGTGTTTCAGGATTAATATATAAAGGATGTAAATATGTACGCACAACACTATCATTTTATTCAGTCAATACAAGTCAAGGTTTTCAAATACTCTTACTCTCATCTTCCTACGTTCGAACCGCTATTAAAATAATTAAATTGTCGATCATTTTTATTTAGGTTTAAAGCTCAACACATGAACTTAGAAACATATATATTTGATGTAAATTTGATTTCTCTAAATGCAATCAGTGGGTAAGATTTTTTTTTAAAAAATTAATCTATATGTTTATTTTAATCTGTACATCTATTTAAAAGTCAAATCATTTTGGAATTATAAAATTAAGAACAATTATTCTCTCACTTTTTACCAACATTTACTAAACTAAACACGATTTGAAAAGCTAAATTGATGATATAAAATCAACATAAATCATAGCTTAAATAATTATTCTCTTACTTAAAAAACATACTCCTTGCGTTGTAAAAACGTCATAATGCGCTTAAAACAACAACTCTATTATTATTTTTTCAAAAAAAAAAAAAACAACTCTATTATTTTCCGATAAGGCGCTAATATGTAACTTATGATTAGTGTACGTTTAGACAAAAAGTAAATAAATTCTTTTTTTTTTAATTATGTATGTTTCTTTCTTGTTTGCTTTCTCTTCTACTCGTGCGGGCTGTCTCTATGCTATTATTAACTATGCCCACTCCTCTCATGTGCTCACAAATTCCCCTCGTTGGCACCTTCTGTTACGTTTATCTCCTTTGGATTTTTGCCATTGGTTTCAGTGATTTGATCAAATCAGGCCATGCCAAGGGTCTTGGCATAAACCGGACCGTCCAGCTTACAACACGATGGACAAAGGGTAAGGTAGGGACGTGAAACACAAATGCACGATCCGTTAGTTGAACGAACAAACCATTGAAGATGATTAATGAAACTAGAGTGAAAATGGACGTGCAATAGATAAGAGAGCATTTGTATTATATAATTGAATGCAATGACATTGAATTGAAGTAACAAGAGAATGGACCCAATGGAAGAAGGAAAAGAACAATTGTGACTTAGTTGTCCCAGTTATGTTGAAGGCAATGGATCGAGTCACATTATACCTGTCGAAGAAGAAGAAAGAAAATATGTGGATCACAATTTGCGAACGCAGAGCCAAAGAGTCTTTCTGTCCCTACACTTTTGAAACTGATCATCCCAACCCCCCTTACCATAAATGTGCAATTTTCTTTTTAGAACAAATGTGCATATTATTATTGTTAGAATATGATATACATATATATTGATGGGTCGGAAGGGATAAGAAATTGGTACGTAACTGGAACAAAGATATATAAGAAAACTCAAAATCATAAAAAGATAAAAACTCTAAAATCATCTGGTTTTCGGTAAAACATTATATTAATTAAAGATATTGGAAAGATTATTCAAATATCTTGCTACATCGTATATGGACAGAGATAAATTATATTAGGGTTAATAATCTTACAACAGCATATTTCATTTTGTTCGACCAAATCTATATAGATTCTGAGTAACTATCAGTTTCTAGTTTGGACAAGTGTTTTTACGCGAACAAGGTACACAAGAAATGAAAAGAAGTTTATGATTGGGAAAGCTATGAGAGGATATGGTGGTGTCCTCGTGTGCGTGGCTGCATTCTCGTGGCAGACCATCACATTACTAATAATTGAATTCCACAATTATAATTTATTTAAAAAAGGCAAAAAGAGAAAAAGGAAACGTGAACAGATTGAGAGAGAGAAGGACAGGTGAAGGTGGGTGTCGGCCGAACCACAGACACCGGTCGGAGTCTCAAGACAAAGGAAGCTTTGCGTCCGGGGACCATTCACACTCCCTCAACATGCACATGCCAACTCCAACTCTCCAACTCAAGTCTTCGTTTTAATTTTTGTTAACAGCAAAGAAATAAATTAAAACCATATAATGAATTTTAGTGTAACATCTAATTTGTGGTATATAATGAATCTTATTACCATGCCTCTTTTCTGTGAAAGGAGATGATTCCTCGAGTTTACTACCGAGAGTTTGCTTCAACTTACTCACCGGTTTGCCACCTTGTGTAGCGGTCTGTACGGGGTCAGAAGGTGCAATCGAGACTACTTCGGTTTTTCTCGTTGGTGAGGGTTGTTGGCTTTCAACGTCACAACATAAGGTGACTAAATCTCAGCTGTCGGACTTTGTCTTACATATTTCCTCGACGCATTCAAGTTTTGTCTTGAATTCGCTGTCATCTTCTGATGAAGAATTATCATGTTTAATCTTAATTGCTGTTGTAGCTTATGCTTATTTTCCAAGAGGATGTCTAATTCTCTCTTGCTATTGTAGTTCTTCGAGTTGATTTAATGAAAGAAAGTTTGTGTTAAAAAAAAAAGCTATATATATCACTTATTTATCTTTTTGTTACTTGTTAAAAAAAAATCAATCAAATATGATTAAACTGACGTAGTGTAATGATGAATAATCTATCAGTAAGTGATTTGTGACGTCACGTGAGTGAAACCAAATAACAAAAAATGATTGCAAGATGTGTAAATATCTTTCAAATCTTCGAAAAATTAATGCACCGAACATCATACGGAATAGGGCCTACAAACCTAATAAGGAGGTGTGGGATGGGAAGCCAATTAACCCTGAACGGTCATGGTTACATTTAGCTTAAGTGTTTTTTTTTCTTTCAATAAGTCTTTTGGTAATGAATCTAGTTAGCTTAAGTTTCTTCTCGATTTGGTGATATAATATTTTTTAATCGTTTGTACGGAGTGAATCTGGATACACTTTCGAAAGGTAGATTTTCTTGATGGTTACTGTGTGGTTAGTTGTTGTCAAAAGAAAAAGTGTGTGTTGTGGTATTCAGAAACAGAATTATTAAGGAAAAAAAAGGAATTGTAAAGTTTAAAAGGAAAAAAACAAAGGAATGTATAAGGCAAAAATACAAGTGTATCCTGGCATTAGTTTGGTTTGGTGTACTTCTTCTTGTGTTTCATGTTCTTTGGCTGATTTTCTATGCATTATTTTCAGTTCCCTACACTTCTTTTTCAGTATACGTACTGATCTATTTTTGATAGATTTACTAGTGTAATGTGAATTCTTAAGTGGGTTGACTTTACTATGGACGACATGTTGGAGGAGAAGCTACCAGATGAAAGAGATCGCACAGAACAAAATTCAAACTACCAAAGAATCTAAGATGATAGAAGACCTTGTCATTTGCTTAACCCATTTATGTTTGACTCCATACAAAATTCTAAGGGTAATGCTTTTGTAGTTCATACCCGTAAACAATGAAAGAAATTCATTCGCTACTAAACTCGGTTTTTGCTTTGAGCTCAAAGTACAAATATGCACATGGTCTCCATAATGTTTTGAACTCTTATTTTGTGACCCAATATTAACAATAATATCAAATTAAAATTAGGGCCTTTTATCGATATTACACATGACCCAACATATCTTTAAATAAGCCTTTTGATTATTTACAACTACGGCCTAAGCCCAGTGAAACTATAAGCCCACTTTGGAAATACATCGTACTACAGTCTACACGGTGTGGACCACACCTAGTAGAATTTGAAATTTTCAACGTAAAATCTTTACGGGCTCGAGGAAAATTCTTATCTAGATCCCCCAAATTTTGTTGACAAAAAAAAAAAAAAAAGATCCCCCAAATTTTAAATTATAAAAACTGGCAAAAAATATATTTAGTGGAGTTTTATCACGTGGCGTAACCCTGCCACTTATCAAATCTGCCGTCAGTAGAAGAAAACCGCCGTTTACACTTTAAAACAAAGCATATGGACCGTTGATCGTGTTAACTCAAACCCGAAATAAACGGGCGTGATAACGGAGAACGTGACCATCCAACATCTATCGAGAAGAAGACAAAAAAGAAAACAAAAGCACATGACATGATTCTTTCACCCTTTCGTCTACCAATCTCGATCCCTCTTTCTCTTCTTCATCTTCTCTACTTCAATAGTTGAAGATGAACATTTTCATTGAATGAGAGATACAATGGCAGGAAGCGAGATTCAAGAACCCATTAGCCTTAGTTTTCAGGTAACTTCTTCTTCTATCATGCTTCTTGTTACTTGTATAGCACCCTACTGTTCTTGCCTTGTTTGGTCTTGACGTTATGTCGTGGAACTTGTGGTCTTAAATAGAACTTGTTAGGATTGGTCTTTATTGGTTGATGAATCTTGATGCAGGAGAGTTCTATACACTCTGGATCGATATCGTTTGGGAGATTCGAGGAAGAAGGGTTATCATGGGAGAAGAGATCATCATTTTCACACAATAGGTATCTTGAAGAAGTTGACAAGTGCTCTAAACCTGGCTCTGTTACTGAGATGAAAGCTCATTTCGAAGCTCATTTCAAGAAGAGAGGGATGCGACTTCCGTCTTCTATTGAATCTCAGACTTGGGGAGTTCGGCAAACAGGTGATGATGCAACTGAAAGTTTCGAGGATTATCGATCTGATGGGAGTTTCTCGGAGAACACGAGCCAATCAGAGAGTCCTTGTAACTACCAAGGAAAGAGTCAATGCGAGTATGTTGAGGAAAGTGATCACTGTGTGAGCTATGATGAGATTGTTGTGAACTCGGATGATGTGATCGAGCTTGATGAAGAAGGCGGTGCAACTCTTGATGTTCCTTTGGACAATGATGAAGTAGTTCCAGTGGAGTGCATATCTATTAAAGAAGTTAGATGTGAGGTTCTTGGACAACAAGAGATGCCTCTAGAGATCGAGGTTCGAGATGATGATGAGGATAAAGAGCATTGCGCTGAAGTTCAAGAAACAGAATCAAGACTCGTTGAACATGTTCCAGAAAAGGTGAGAGTTCTTGTTGTTGAGTTTTTTTTTAAACACATTAAGACATCTAAACTTAATGTGTTTCTTGGTCAACAAATAGGCATCTGATGTTACGGAAAGATCCTCCTCTGCATGTGAACCAAAGTCTCTGCCAAATGCAAAACCTATTATTCCTAAAGTTGTGAATGTGACTAAAGCTTCTATTAAGAGACATGATGTAACTCCAAAAGCTGTTTCCGGGAGGACAAAGGGTTCCTATTTAAGTGCTAATTCTAAAACAAAAGTTGATGCCAAGAGGTATTTTTACTTTTCTTTCCATTTGAGAAAATGTTGTAACCTAAAACAAATGTTGATGCCAAGAGGCACATTTTTGTAAGACCTATTGGTTTTGTGGCAGCCAAAAGGAACTACGACCGAAGAAAACTGTTGAATCTCGACCTTCAACATCTAAGAAAATAGAGACTCGAACTCCTCTTGCCACAAACAGGTTTAATAGTGTACTAAGACCACTCTAATGTTTTTTTTTTTTTGATAACTACCACTCTAATGTTTTCTTGAGATTGCCACGTGCAGGCCAAAGACTGGTTCTTATTCTGCTAAGCTGGAGATGAGTACAGGTGCTACCAGTTTCCGTTTCAAATGTAGCGAACGAGCTGAGAAGAGAAAAGAGGTTTTCTGTCTCTTCAAGAAAACTTAGCATTTAGTATTCATTAAATTGGCAAAAGATGCGTTGTGAGGATCTTATGAAACCTTCTTTTTTTTTTTTTTTTTAGTTCTATATGAAACTGGAAGAGAAAATACATGCTAAAAAGACAGAGACAAACCAGGTTCAAGCGAAAACACAGGTATCATCATCATCATCATCTCCATGTCTCTTTGAAATTTAGACATGCCATGTCAAAATCTAATTGGAATGGTTCAACATTGCAGCAAAAGGCAGAAGCTGAGATGAAGCAATTCAGAAAAAGCCTCAACTTCAAGGCAACACCAATGCCTTCATTCTACAACACCGTTACTAGACCGGTGTCTTGTTACAAGGTACGGTTACAATCTTTGTCTGAAACAAGAATAAGGTACATTTCAAGTGTCCATCAACTAGTCTAGTTTTAGTTAGAACCTTGATTTTACAAAATCCCATACGGGAAGTTGGAATCTCAAATAATATAAAATGCATTATCAAGTAATACACTAATTGACAATTGGTTTTGAGCTAGAAGTCCATCTAATTTAATAGCATATACTAATAGACCAAGAAAGTAGAAATGCAATCAACTTAATACTTTAAACTTGCGTTCTTTAAAACGTTTTCAGACCGAGCCATCTAAAGTGGCACCGTCAAGACCACGAAGCACGACCTCAGCCTCAAGTACGAACAGGAGGGTCTCAAGAGTTGGTGATAAACATGGTACTGAAGAAGGTAAGATGGTAAAAGGCAACGGTGGGTAATAGAAAACCGAGTGCAGCTAAAGATTCGGGTTTGCAAAAGGGTAACTTTAGGGCCGTTGAAACAAAACAGAAGGTTGGTAAGAGCGGGAACTAAACGGACATGTGGTAGTTGGAATACTGCGTCGTCTTCTGTTACCATCTATTATCATCCTATGCTTTATCATTCTCTTAAGCTTAAACTTGTAACTTAAGTACGTGTTATCCAATAAGAAAACTCTGCATAGTAATATTTTAAATCCTGACATAAAACAATGAATCTTGTCTAAGTAAATGGATAATAATTAAATAAATTTAAATGAGTATGCAAGTTTTTCTATCTAACAATGTTTTATTAGTTAAGTTACAAAACAAAAATAAAAATAAAAAAATATAATTATGATCATGTCGACTGGATTATCTATGCCTCCTCCATAGACATAATTTTTATTAGTTATGTTCATTTTGAACTGACCTATTGAAGTTTACAAAACAGGTAGTCCCTTTGAACAAAGACCAACCATTTTTTTTAAAGTGTACAAGTTGAAGAGGGATGATAACTTGGCAAGTTCTGAAGCATGTTTAGTGATAGGAGAAAAAACACAATAATCAAGATTCGAAGATACTACATAGTATGTTTTTTAAATCATCAGTACAATCGTTAATTTTCAAGAATTCCGGAAGATGTAGTTACTAAAATTCTAGGAAGGAGTTTCAAATGATTTAGTAATTTTACTAAACTTTTAAAAACAGTTGTTAACCTTCAAATTTATGATGGTTCTAAGCTTTATTGTTTACAAAGTCGAGGTAGTTTTTAAAATCAGAAGTTTTGTGTAGTGTTTGTGTTATTTTAGGAAGTTTATACATATAAAGAACAGTCTTAAGGTGAATTAAGTGCAATAGTCCATTCCATAACACCCACCTACAAAGTCACACCAACCGAAAGTGACGTTCTCCACATTGGTTGTATTGCACTTATATCCTAATGTAAGACATCGCGACAATAACAACATGAAGTAATTTTCTTTAAAAAAAACTACATTTAATTAAACATAACAATAATGCAAAAGCAAAAGTAGGATCGAATAAAGTTCTAATAATAAGCCTATAGGTTTAAACCCTTTCTCCAATTTGTTGATTCATCTTTACACTAACAAAAGCATATCATTTAGCATCAGCGCACTTCTTATATAGTAATGAAGTAACATAAAGTTTCATCTAGGGAAAATCATTTTAACTTATAAACTAGACGTTAACCAAAAGCAACGCAAGAACACTTGCCACCGTTACAATCTTGACGGTTGATCCCACAGAAACAGATGAAGATGATGACTGATCCGTCTGATGAGGAGGCTTTCTGTAGTAGAACGGGAAGTAAGGCAAGATAGGATCCGGCGGTGGAGGAACGTAATATCCGCCACCGGAATCACCTCCGACGTACGGTGGAGAAGGGTAATTCGGTACATTTCCAGTTGGAGGAGGGTAATAACCGGTTGGAGGAGGATAATAACCGGTTGGAGGAGGGTAATAACCGGCCGGTTGAGTTGAGCCACCTCCAGTTGGAGGAGGGTAACAAGGGTACGGACACGGCGTCTCCGATATGGTTACGAACGGGAAGCTCAGAAGAGTAGAGACGAACAGTAGACTTAAGAGGTGACTGCAACGTTTACTCATCATGGCTATCGTTTTCTTTTTTTATGAAAGACTTTTTTAATGATAAGCAAACAAATGTTTTTAGTAAGAGAAAAGAGAGAAGTAGGAGATTATTTTTTTCTCTCTTACTTGTTGTGTGATTGAGTCTGAGTGGAAACCATTAGGCCTAGAAACCATTAAGTGAAGGGGCTTTTTTAAGAAAAAAGTTTGGTTACATTGTTTAAAAAAAACATATATTCTTTTTCTTTTTTTTG
Source organism: Brassica oleracea var. oleracea (assembly GCF_000695525.1). Lineage (NCBI taxonomy): Eukaryota > Viridiplantae > Streptophyta > Magnoliopsida > Brassicales > Brassicaceae > Brassica > Brassica oleracea. The sequence goes on from NC_027753.1 coordinate 35,290,283, forward strand.
AACAAATTAAAAAAAAAAAACATATATTCATTTAAGTGATTTAAGACAAGTCACAAAAGACAAGTGATGAAAATGTTGGATAGTGACGACTAACAATGTCAATGAGGTCTAACGTGTATTGTGGCTCCGATACACTTGTTGTCTTGTAAATTATGATACTTGGCTGTATGATTTTGTCCTTCGTCGAGGAATTCATGAATGATCCAAGTCACCGCTTGATATGCATAATGAAAATGAATTCAGAAAACAATACTATTTAACTGTTAAACTGCATACATATTGGCGGGTTATTATCATATTAGTATATATGCAACGTCAAACTTCTCGAATATAATATATATGTGAAACGTTTAAACTTTACGTTACACGTTAGTGATAGAAAATACGAGTTGCTCGCTTTTTGTTAGGGAGCTTCTTGCTTGTGGCTATAACAGAGGAGGGAAGAAAATATAGAGACTAATTTCTCTTTCTCAAGAAATAAAGAAGAAATCTAATTTTTGTTATTAACATAGAGATAGATTTAGACGAAACTTTAGTTTTACATTCAATATGTGATAACTAAAATCAAGTAAACGTTTTCGTGTGTAAGAGGTACCAAAATGCTTATCCTTTTTTTTTTGTAATGGAGTTGAGGACCACTTGGAGAATATTAATACACACGGCATGAAAAAAACCACGACATATATCATATGCATGTGTATCACTCGCTATAGATGATAAGAGTTAATAATTAAGCCCAGGCTATGATTTGCTCTATTATTTCCCACTTTTTGGTTCAGTGATGACTTTAACATCCGAAAAGCCATATACAATTCCACGAGGTTGCAAAATGTACATGTTTTTATTTTATTTTTTTGAAACACAACTAATTATCAACTTTCTTGAATACAAATACTAGAGGGAATTATCCATCCTCTTTGATAAAAAGCATAAGATACAATAACAAACCAAATTAAGAAAGATAGATATTCAAATCAAGATGACAGCGAATTCAAGACAAAACTTGGATGCGTCGATGGAGCATACCCGACAGAGTCGGACAACTGAGACTTAGTCACATAATGTGACGTGGAGGGACAACCCTCACCTGCGAGACAACACATGGTAATCTCGGTTGCATCTTCTGGCCCCGTACAGACCGCTACGCAAGATAACAAACCGGTGATAAAGCTGAAGCCGAAGCTCGGCAGCGAAGCCGAAAAATTATCTTCTTCCATGGGAAGAAGGTATGGTGGATAAGTCCTCTCTTCAAAAGACGAGGAAGATTGAAACGGAAACTGTCTCGGTGAATCCACCGATAAACTCTTCTTAACATGATAATATGCCATTATACGCAAAAGTAAGGTCCCGGTGAACCCACCGGAAATCCTTATCAAACAAGTCAATACCAAAACCACAGTTTGCAATAAAATCAGTACAGTCGGTACCTTCAAAAGCAGTACCGTATTTCTTGGTTTTGTGTAACTGGTTTGTGGGCTATAACAATAAGGGAAATTAGCAGTACAGGCCCAATTAGTGATCACCCTTGGCCCAACCCAAGACGATTGATTAAGTGACGGGAAGGAGTGGATACAGACGTCAGGGATGGAAACTCCGGCGGCGATGGATACTCGGCCGTCTAGCCAGGGATGGTGCACTTCAGCGAGCGGCGAGCTTGGAACACCGGAGAAGATGGGCCTTACAAACAGACATAGAGGAAGAGCGGCACAGTGGATCTCCTCGGAATCCCGGAGAGGACCGTCAACTTCTGCGTTTGTCAAGCTTGATCTGGTGGGAGAGGTTCGGAAGTGGCTCGTCCTTATCAGGTAGCACGATATCGGTACTGAATCCTTGGAAAACAGTGGAACCCCACATACACAAGGGTATAGATTACCGCGACCGGGCACTAGATGTGGTAGAGAAGGTGGAAATGGCCGACGACACTGTCGAAGAGGCGTAGATCTAAAGGTTTGGGGGTGACTGAAGCTGGCCGGCATGATGGAGAAGCGGGGAAACCCCCAGAAGGTCACGGATCCGGTGTCCCAGACTCCGAAACGAAGACACGAGCGGTGGAAACGTTTAGAACGTGGTGGTGAGCGATCTGAAGACGATGAGTAGCAGGAGACAGAGCATAGGGCCCGACGCCGGCGGCCAGAGGCCTCACCGGCGTCGAGAGAGATGATGTTTGTCGGCTTCTCGATTTTCGGGTCCGAGAGAGTTTCCTTTCAATATTATCTATTTGAAAAAAAACAATTACTTGATTGGAGCCTAATCTGTTTATTCTTGTTTTTTTCTTCTCTTCCATCCTTTGTTATCTATATTCTCTTTATATGTTTATAAGAAAGCAACATATGAGGTGGAGTGGGCTAAGAATACACACAAACGGTGGATATTTTTCCATTTAAGCAAAGTGATTTAACCGTTCTACCTATAAAGTTCTTCTATTTTAGCTCCTCATTCACTAGACACGCTTTAAAATGATTTTTTCTTAGTATCTGTTTACAGCGTTTAGGCAATATTTTGGATTCGGTTTGCAAATTGTTAGGCTATAAAAAAGTACATGCACCGTAAACTTATTAATCGATTGAGAATTTGAAAGTTGAAATGAAAATTTCTTGGCTTGGCATCTTATGTTAAATGTTAGTTCTTTCCACCTACGTTTCCGTGAAGCCTCCCAAATGGAATTAATTGTTCCTCTAATTCTCTCTAGCTCTCAAATATATTTATTAAAATTCATTTATTTACGCATGAATTCTGATGATGACAACAACATTTGACTTTTCTTGAAAGTTTTATCAAATGTACCTTTTATTTCTTATCATACGAAAATTCTCTACGTTTTCTTTTGCTCATAGCTTAAAAAAATTACTTCTTTTTTTTAACACAGACTTACTTTCATTATTCAATCTTGTTCAATACGATAACAAGAGGGAATTATCCATCCTCTTTGACAATAAACATAAACTACAACTATTAAATAAGCTAAGCAAGATAGGTTTTCAACCAAAAATGACAGCGGATTCGAAACGATGCGGTATAGGAAAGCTATCAGGACAAAATCAGACACCAGGAGAATAATCACATAGTGTGACCTTGGGATCCAGACTTCATCTACGCACATAATTACTTAAATTGCATTTTTAACTCTAACTACACCTATTTTGTAACCTTAAGAAAAAACATTTTATTTAACCATTCAACAAACATTCCATTTTGAGGATATATCACATACTTCTAGAATAAATACCTCTGTAAACACAAAATAAATAAATAAGCATATTCATTAGAATTGTTGGTATATGAATATTCTGGTATAGCGAAAAATAAAGAATCAGGAACATAATTATACCGATGAACTAACGATGGAAAATCCATTAAGTCATGTGCTTATCAAGAAACTCATAACTCCAAACGCGATCAGACCAGAGACCTTCACGACCCTAAAGCTCTTTGCAGCAGCCGCTCCAAACTGTTGGTCAACGGGATACAACTCTCCTGGTGGACCCGTCATGTATATGTAAGTTGACGGAGGAGGCGGACAGTAAGACGTCTTCGGGGGAGTAGGAGGCCGTGGTGGAGGAGGACAAGAAGGAGACGGTGGTGGAGGTGACGGAGGAGGAGGAGACTTTTGGAGACAAGGCGTGCATTTTATTGGTTCCTCGTCGAGTTTTCTTGCGGATGAAGAATCCAATGCGTTGATCATCATCGGAAACGCGAGCGCCATGAAGATAGTGACAGCGAGAGGTTTTGAGCGGCGAGAAGCTTCCGGCATGTTGAGAACTGTTTTAAGAATCGAATAAAGAGAGTCTTGGGTGATTTTTTAATTTGCTTATACGTAAAAATGTTTATGAAGGTGGTCTTGTTTGCTAAGAGGATGCATGGGACTGATATACTTCTTCAAGACTGTATACTTTTGTCCAATTTTTCGTTTTTTTCTATTGATAGCTAAAGATGAAAATACTATAATAATACTTTGCATTTGCTATGAAATTAATGAAGAAGAAAATACATTGTATTGTGAAATCGTCGGCTATCACATGTGAGTTGGAGCTTGAATTAAGGGGCCCCACGTTTCAATTACTATCTAGCTTTAATTAAAATTTTAACAATGTGGAATTATTAGCATATGATCCACCGTCCACCAGAAAATAAATTATACTGTTTAATAAAATATAAAGCCCAAAGGTTTCCAATTATTTGTGACCAAGGTTTTGATCACACAATGATTGATAGTAATCTGGTTTTAAAAGTTAAAAGCGTATTCGAATGACTGTGTAGTGTGTAATTATTGTTGCCAAAGCGGAAATGGTCGCTGTTTCTAATAATATCATGAAAAGTAGGATTAGAAAATATACATTCTCTTAGTGTTAGTGGATTGTATTTAATAATAGTATACCTTATCATCTCTTAGTGGTTCTACTCATCAATCCATCAACGAGTTCTCAGTTTCTTATTTCACGTACAATTAAAGATTACTTAAGATCATTCGTCTATCAACCAAGTTCATCCTAATAAAATATTAAAAAATAAAAAGTGATGAAAAAAAAGAAAGTAAAAGAGAAGGAAAAGACAGTCTCTCATCTGAAAATTTTAAAAAATTCTGGAGTTTCATTTTTTTGTTTTTTTTGGTCTATCATTTTTTTTGTTTTTTGGTCTATCATATTGTGAGAAATGCTTGTTAAGAGCTTCATGGATATATGTTAGTGCTCTAAGATTCAATCCATCCTCTATAGATTTCAAAAAAAAACTCTAGATATAACATACAAAAAGAAGAATGTTAGAAGAATAGTGTTGTGCGACTTCTATTCAACAAACTTTTAAATAGTCGACGTCGTCATGCTGTTAAAAAAATTACTAGGATACAGATCGGTCAGCCCAAGTTCATGTACCGGGTTGTGTGTGGTAACAACTTGATTTTGTTTAGTGTTGTCGGATCAGAAGAAACGAAGTATATACGATTGGGACTCTATGATACTCAAGAAGATGAGGTATTAAATAATGTTAAGTTACAAAAAAAAAAAAGTTCATGTACCGAGGAAAAAAGGCACACGTAATATTGGTTTGACATAATTGAGAAATAATTCGGGAAAGACTATAGAGCAGACCTTTCATACTGTATACCAAAGAAATGTTTGGTAGCTTTTGCGGATGCAGGTAGAATAAATGGACTGGCTTAAGTACTAGTACTTTTTAAGATGATTAGGTTTTGATTTATATAAGATTGTACTCTGCGCTCAACGTTTTGC